>NC_067117.1:43062940-43225440 GCF_021347895.1 Acanthochromis polyacanthus
GGTGGGGGTACCAGTGTCGCAGGTGGGGGCGCCGCTGTCTCTGCCACGGGTGGAGGTGGATAGGTTGCTGCTGCAGATGGAGATGCTGCTGCCGTCGGTGGAGGTGGAGGTGACACTGCCTCAGGTGGATGTGAAGGTGCCACAGCTGGGGAAGCCGCTGCTGCAGGTGAAGGTGTCACTGTTGCAGATGGAGGTGCTTCTGCCGCAGGTGGAGGTGCCACAGCAGCAGTTTGAAATGATGCTGGTGGCACAACAAGTGGAGCAGGTGGGGGCCGAGGGGGGGCTAAACCAGTTGGGGCCACAGCAGGGGATGTGCCATTCACCATGTCAAACCTATTGAAAAACAGATTGACCTCCTTGGCCCTGTCAACACCACCTGCTATTACGTGGCTGCTCTTCTTATTATAGCCAGTAATGGTCCTCATACCCTTCCACGACTCCCTGGTATTGTTGTGTTGTAGCTTGCTCTCCACTTTTTTCTTATACTTCTCCTTTGCCTGTCTCATACACCTCTTCAGCTCCTGTTGTGTCAGCCTGAGCTTCTCCCTATCCCCCTCTCTAAAGGCCTGCTTCTTCTTGTTCAGGAGCCCCTTGATACTGCTGGTAATCCAAGGCTTATTGTTTGGAAAGCAGTGACCTGTCCTTGCTGGTATAACAGTGTCCTTGCAGAAGTTCATGTAGTCAGTGATACAGCCAACCACGCTGTCGATATCACAGACTGAGCCTTCTTCCTGTGTTCCCAGCAGTATGGACCAATCAGTGTGCTCAAAACAGTCCCTCAGAGACTCACTGGCCTCTGGTGTCCACCTCCTGAATGTACGGTCGATTGCAGGGAGCCTCCTTACACAGGGGATGTAAGAGGGCTGGAGGTAGACCAGATTGTGATCTGATTTCCCAAGAGATGGCAGAGCTGTAGCCCTGTATGCATCCATGACATTCACATACAGGAGGTCCAGAGTATTATTTCCTCTTGTGGGACAGTCCACATGCTGCACAAAGCCAGGTAGATGAGAGGTGAGACTGACCTGATTAAAAATCCCCAGAGATGACGATAAGTGCATCCGGATGCTGTGTCTGTATTTTTAAGACAGTCTTCTGGATGACGTCACACGCTTCCTCCGCTGCAGCGCGTGGTGGAATGTAAACAACAATGGCGACGATGTAGCTGAACTCCCTCGGCATATAGTATGCTCTAAGACCAACTGCTAGGAGCTCCACATCCCGACAACAGATCTTGTCCTTGACAGTAATATGAACGGGGTTGCACCATCTGTTATTTACATACATGATCAGCCCCCCTCCTTTCTTCTTACCGCTGGCTTTCGCCTCCCAGTCAGCCTGTACAGTGGAAAAGCCGGTTAGATCCACACAGGAGTCTGTGATGTTATTGTCCAGCCAGGACTCCGTGAAACACATCAGGCTACACTCATGGTAAGTACGTTGATGCTTAACAAGTGCCTCCAGTCCATCACACTTGTTGGAGAGTGAATTGACGTTGCCCATGAGAATAGCCGGTATACAAGGCTTGTATTGCCATCTCCTAGCTTTTAGCCTAGCGCCGGCTCTGCAACCCCGATACGGCGCTCTCAACTCTGCCGGAATGGGGTGATGATCCCCGTGTTTTGACCGTCGCAGAGCAAGGAGGTCCTTCCTTGTGTACTGTATCTTCCCTATGATAATCGCTGACAGACCAACCAACCAACAAACAAACAAAACACGATATACAAACACGGAGCCACTCGGACTTGCTGCCATCAAATCGGCGCATGTGTATGACTCATTCAAAATGGCCAACTTCCTGCTGGGTTATAGGTAATGGTGCAAGAGGCTTTTTTGTGCATCCTGACAAGCTACATATCTGTACCGAATTTCGTAGCTCTAGATGAAATGTGGTCCGGGGGCTGAATCTTCATAACATTCCGGGTAGCGCTATTGAGTCATTTTCTCACACGTGTGCCATCCCCCTAAAATATCAAGCTTTTCACTGGTCCTGGCGTGTGTGCAAATTTTTCCCGTGTTTTCGTGTATGGTTAGGGCATCAAAAATGCGTTTTTCCCATCTGATGTAGAAAGTAAAATAATTCCTTGCATTCCAATAGGTTCCTCGCACCACTATGTGGCGTGTCAAGTGGGGCCTAGTTGTGAGATCCCAGGAGCAACCACTACCTACATAAAGGCTTTAAGCAGACCAATGAAAAGCTAAAATGAGAAACCATATAAGTGAACCACATGATGATGCTTATGCTTGAGGCAAGAATGATTTTTCATAAGCTGATATATATTCTAAAATGATGATTGCTATAGAATAGAATGATTTAAAATGAGTAATATGATCATAGGAGGATATGATGATTAAGAAGTGATTATAAGTACATGTGTATATGTTTGAACTAAAATAACCTGTTTTGAGCTGTGCACTTGCAGAAAAGAGGAACTAAGGACTGATCAGTACTGGAGAGTTCTGTGCAACTCTGCAGAGGGTTTCTCTGCGAGAAGGCCTACAGAGTGCAGATTCCTGCAGGATGCAGAGCCCTGCAAAATGCGTGCACAGATACGGTTGCAGAATGTTCATGCAAAGTGTACGTTTGTGTGTGTGTAAACCTTAGGGTTTAAGCAACTGATCGTACAGATAATGTGTGTGTATTAGAGGGTGAGAGTATAAAGGTGAGAGTCAGAGACACTGAATTCAGAGATCATTGCCGAGGCCCAGTGGAGTCGTCACCGGACTTTCTGCCAAAGGACATGAGGACATCGTTGGACTTAGGCTGCAGAGTTCTTTGAGGACGTCATTGGAAGCAAAGTTGTTCTGACTTTGTTCAAAAGAAGACCACATTCTGCTGAAAGGAGAGCCCCGATCGGTCTGCAATTCTACTGAGAGGAGAAAAGGGAAATCCACCACACCCCAGAAGCCAGCAACAAGGAGCTGCTCTCATCCTAACAGCCACTCGCTAACCTGAGGACATCGAGGGATTTTCTCACTGCTGTTCTAGCTTCTTCCACTGAGGACAACCACACGACCAAGACTGGCTTTTGGGGCCTTTCCACTCCCCCTGCTGAGGAAGGACACTTTTTGGACCAAAAGGGACTTTGTGTAGAGTTTCCAGATCCTCTTAGGTGTTCCACCAGACGTAGGCCGGGCGTGGCAGCTAAGGCCTGGCTGTCCGTCCTCTCTCACCTCTAAATTATACAATTAGAGAAGATTCTTAGGTACGCTCAGTTTAGTTATAGGATAATCAGAAATAATTAAATTGTCTAATCATGAGCTGTTGCTATAACCCTGCTTAATAAAAGATTATATTGCATTTAAAGAGAAAATTTATGGATTTCTTCAGATTCACCTGCTCCTCATACTGGTTTAAGTTTATTGTGTGCATTAGATCTAAAGGTTCTTAAAGGTTACTTTAATCCAACTAGTTACTTTAAACATTACCCCTGAAGTTAGTGTTCCAAACCTCTAAAACGAACCTAGGAATATCACCAAGTGCAAGCAGTTATAAGAGGAAAGCTGCCATTAACAGACTTGATCAATAAATCAATTCTGCTACAAGGAGGGCTGCTTAGTAAGAGAGTATTTATTGAAGTAAGAGGGGTAAGACATTTGGAAGAAGACAGTAAGAACCTAGGCAAGTATTCCTTGAAACCAGCTTAAATATTCTACTGAATCCTGTTAGGTAAATAGGCAGATAGAATCGGACCCTTTAAACGGAGAGTTGGCCCTGAATTACCCTGTAAAAAGGGTAAGGAAGGCGGAAACTGACTAACAGGTGCTTGGACCTTAAAAAATCTAAGGAAACAAACGAAGACAGAAAAACATTTTTCAAGGCTGACATGGAGGAGCTAGAAAGTCAGCAAGACAGTTAGTGGTTACAGTAAATCATATGAATATGAAGGAAGCACATCTCAGTCTGAATGTCACTCAGCTGTAGCATCATGAGCTCTTTTCTTTCTGCTGCATGGGTTTTTTTTTAAAAAAAAAACATCTCTGTTTTTACTTCTTAAATGCTTCTGAGTCTTTACTTCTCATTTCCAACCTGACAGTAATTCAGCTTCATGCCAATTCAGAATTTAATTTAAGTCATCCATTTTGGCTCTTACTGGGGTTTCTGTCTTCATTTTCCTGAGTAGTTTTTTTCTGTTTGTTTGTTTTTGGCTTTGCTTTCCAATTAGGCTAAGTGGAGTTTGTCCTTGGAGAACAGTGACTGGGAGCTTGTGGGTGAATTTCAATTCAATTCAATTTTATTTATATAGCGTCAATTACAGTCAAATTGTCTCAAGACGCTTTACAGAACCCATATGCCTGACCCCCAGAGCAAGCCCAAAGGAGACAGTGGCAAGGAAAACACCCTTTTAACAGGGAAGAAACCTTGATCAGAACCCGGCTCTAATTTGGGTTTGGAAAGATCTAGAGTTTTGTATTTAGAGGGGAACACAAGAGGCTCCAGAATATTTAGTGCCTGTTTGCACATGTTAACCATTGATGGAAATCTGACTAATCCTTTCTTTTACATGTGGAGGAGAATGAATTCTTCACTGACAGATGGACACAGTTACTCTTGTATGACATAATTACACAAACAGAGGCATGTTCTTCACATCAACGATTCAGTTAAATTGCTGGAGACAGCTCAGTCTCCAGTGATAAAGTAACATGGACATTATTCCAAGCTCTTTAGATGCTGTGATACTGTTGAAAACAGAAGCTTTCTGACTTGTTGTTTAGATAGGTACATTAAACTTGAGATATCTGGCTGCAATGTCTCAGAGATATTTTCTTTGTCTCTCTGATCAGTTGACTTACATAGAGTACAATGTGCACAGTTTTCATTGGAGCTACTTTCTGTTGAGCAAGTAGTCCTAATTTCTACCGATCTGACATGAAAACTTTGACCCGCTGGATATGAGGTCAGGAGATCACTGAGGTCAGTCATCGCTCATCAGTGTGAATTAAATTCCGTCTTTCATCACAGTTTTAAGGTGGTATGGATGATCAAAGGACAGGCAGTTAGAGGAAGCCTCTTCTTCTAGATCATTTTGAATGTTTCTGAAGTACGAAAATTGAATTCTAAATGTTTTGCTAAATTGCACCCAGAAGTGGTGGCAAGCAGTTCCAGAATCCAAAAGGAAGGAATTACTTTGGAGCGTGCATTTACACGACTGTTCAAAAGTCTGGAGTCACCAAGACAAAAACTCCCACTTTTATCCATGTGCTAACATAACTGCACAAAGGTTTTCTAATCATCAATGAGCCTTTCAACTAGCCTAGCCGCGCTAGACAACCCACGGCAACGAATTTAATTCTCTGCCAGGGTGGGTCTAGTTACCCTCCATAAGGCTCGAGGCTGGATTCTCCTAAAACTGGCCGGACCAATCACCATGAAGTGTAGAGTCAGAAGGCAGGCGTAACTAAGTGACGACAGAGGCGTGACGATTCTGACAGAAACAACCGGAAACAATAAACAGTTATCTTTCCCTTAAAGATTTGAAGCTAAAATTCAACTTGAAAGATAAACAAAGGACGGCACTGAAGTGTTTCATTGAGAAGAAAGACGTATTTGGACTTATGCCGACGGGATATGGCAAATCCTTAATATACCAGTTGGCTCCGCTGGTTGGGAAGCTAATGGGACTTAGCCACAATCCGGCGCTCTAGGAACTACGTCAGCCTATTCGTTGAGCTGATTGGTTGTATACCTACCCAATTGCTGCAGAGTGATTTGATAGACAACCTTTTAGCCCGCCTCCCTCCCTGTCGAGCACTCCTAGACCCTTGTGCCTTCAGAACATGGGTCTAGCGTGGCTAGGCTACCTTTCAACACCATTAGCTAACACAATGTAGCATTAGAACACAGGAGTGATGGTTGCTGGAAATGTTCCTCTGTACCCCTACGGAGATATTCCATTAAAAATCAGCCGTTTACAGCTAGAATAGTCATTTACCACATTAACAATGTCTACACTGGATTTATCATTCATTTAATGTTATCTACACTGGAAAAGGATGCTTTTCATTCATACATAAGGACATTTCTAAGTGGCCCTAACTTTTTAACAGTGCTGTTTGTTGTGACATTTTTCATCTTTATCAAAAAAAAAAAAAAAATGCAGTGCCTAATTTGGATATTCCTCTGTGCAGTATTGAGATTTTAATACTATTCATATTGTTCAGTTCTGGCTGCACTTGTTCTACTCACAAACACACAAATGTCCACGTCTCCCTTTCAGCTCCCGTTTGTCTCTGACTTCAGTCTCTTCTGTGAGAACCCACGGTACATCCTGTTCATCTGCATGGTGATCAATGATCTGCAGCTGACTCCGCTAACAGCGTTGTAAGTGGTCAGCTACATCTTCAGGAAGATCCACACCCCCATCTGCTGCCTTCTGGTCAGTCTATCACGACACTGTGCTGTGCACTATATAAAAAATATATACAAATATTTCACATCTGGCAGTAATTTTCAACTCAAAAACTAAAAATGTTGCCTACAACAGATTTTACACGGTTTACTTAATAAGATGGTACCAGGCACCAGAGGAAAAATCTGACCGATATAAGATGGCCAGGTGTGAACTGTTTTAAAATTTGGTGGACTGATACAAAAAAAACTTGTATGATTTTCATTTTCAACTGATCTACAGCAGAATCCTGCCTGGATTCATTCTTAAAAACACTGATACTTTCTAAGTTGTGGATCAGATCCAGATGTAAATACCTGGAAACAAAAGCTGAAATATTGATCTCGGGTCTCGTACTCATTGTCTAATAATGTTTTTAAATAGTATTTTTTCACAGTTTATTGTGAATACCAGTTTCCTCTTGTTGCTTTGTACTGTAGGCAGTTGTTGCAAGTGCTGAAGTAATAATTGCAGGCTTAACAGAATCTGGAGGACATTTACAAGTCTGTATGAGCCAACAGGAATGAACTGTCACAGAAACAACTTGTGATTAGCGAAGGTTTCTAGTCATGGGCTTGATTTTCTAAAGTCTGAAAACAGAGCCAAGAAGAGGAGCAGACGTCTAGTTTCCTCCCCTACTCCAGCTTTGTGACAAAATCTAATGAGAATTGGCCACCATGCTTGAAGAACAGTTTGGTTTTGTGGTGAACTCCTCCAGTAAGACACTGTCCACTGATGCATATTGTCAGTATTGGTTTCCTGTGTGGAGGGACAGAGATGGAGACCTTACCATTGTCATCATGTGCAGATGGTCGACAGTGTGACCTTACTCTGATTAATACTCCAGTGTGTTCTTGTCAATCAAATATGCTGATTAAATTTGAACAGAGTTTCTGTCACAAGAGCAACACATGGTAGACACACCAACTACGTTAATGAACAACCCCTCCACTCCACATCACATCTCATACTGGACAGGTCTCTGGGGAACTGCCCCATTAAATCCCATTATCTAGAGAGAGGGAGAGGATGAGAGGTAAAGAGATTGATCTATCAGAGTGGACATATACAGTATATATACCATTTCTGCATTACACTCACTCCCCTGTGTCCTTTCTCTGAGTGTCCCTGGTCCCAGAGCTGGATGCTTCAGATCTGTGGTTGATGTTCCACCAACTGGTCTCGTCTCCATCATGTCCACTGTGGGATGCTGCTGCTGACCTTCCTCCAGTCCTCCGCTTCCAGCTGCTCATTTCCACCAGTCTGCTCTGCATCACCCTCACTATACTTGATATGCTCTTCTACATACTGTTTGAATTTTACTACCAGCTATATATGGAGTAGATTTACTGCCAGAGCTGTACATCATAAGAGTAAACTATGAATCAGTTTACATGTGAGCTTGTTCTGGATATCTCTATTCATTCTGTATTCATTATGCATCACTTTCTGTGGATCATCTATCCATGCATGTATGTTAATGTCTGTTATACGTTTCCTTGTCCTCCCCACCCTCTAATCATGGCAGCACAAGAACAGTGTCTCACCATACAGGGAGCTCCATAACCAGGTAGCTAGCATCATGTACAGAAACATCTGCACTGAGTATGAGCTGGAAGTCCCAGGATCAAACCACACACAATCCTGTTTGACTCCAGATCCAGACTGATGAGCTGCTGGTTTCTAATCAACCAGACATGGTGATGATCACTAAAGAGCAGAAGACGACAATAAAGATACATGGAGCAATGTAAAGTTACAGCAGCATCAAGTACATCATGATTTTCACAACATGCAGAAGGACAAAAGGAAGCATTATTAAAATTGAAGAAAACCTGACCATGATCATCTGTGTGAGATATAGCTTAAAGGTAGCATTTCTCTGGGTAACGGAGCAACGCGTCGGTTTTTTAAGAATTACCAGCTGTCTGTCTGTCTGTATGTACGTATGCAATAGATTTAAGAGGGAAAAAAACTGTGCAACAGTTCATAGAGAGGTTATTGACATCGATGGTTAGTGGGGGTTTTTTGTGAGTTAATATAAAGAAAAGTCCAAGAAAACAGAATGATTGTTGTAGAAGTTGTCAGGTGATATCTGTTTGATGAGCGCTGTTCTTTTAACGTGGCCTGTCAAGATCTCAACCCCCACTCTCTGCAGGGTCAACAAAGTGTTCACGATTGTTTGGTGACTATTTGGTTCTTTTTTGTCCTGACAGTGACTGAGATGTGATCCAGTCACTCAGCAAATGTAAACATTTTGATGCTCTTGTCTGGGAATCTGTCTTTCTTTCTCTGTCTCCTCCAGAGAACAGACTTCACACTTTTCACACAGACCTAAAAGATGTTTTTCTGTTTGTCTTCCACATGTAGTCACATGTATCCTGGTGTGCTTTCAGTGTTAATCAGAGTATCCCTCCTCCAGCTTGGTGTTCTAAATATTTTAGCTTCCTAAGCTGGAGGAGGGAGATTAAAAAAACTGCTGTTTCTTTGTTTAACATCAACTGTGGCTGTCTGATCCGACACTCTCAGCCGTTTTTGTGAATTCTTGTCTTTATTTGGCCTTAGTTTTGTTGTGTATCTCTGTAATGATTCTGTTTTGTTTTAGTCTCTTTGAAAAGAGATCTCAGTACTGTAACTCTGGACGAACCTTGTAAATGTAACTCTCAAATCTCCTTTAACGTTGGTTAAATTCTATTTTGTTCTTTATTCCAACCCTCTTTTGGTTAGTACTAATAGAATCTCTCACCTTCATAACTTGGGTAAGGTGTTCATGATGTGATTCATGTATTTTACTTGATTGAATTAATTTAATGCTAATTGTCTGTTCTCTGAGAGCTATCCAGTCTATTTAGTTTTTTCCTTTTACAAAGTAGGCGTTGGTCAGTTTTATTGATATTTGTGGTTACCACAACACGAATCCTGGGGATTTCTGTGACCTGTCATTAATTTAGCACCACCGTCTTGTAATCGTCTCTTTCAGTCTTCCTGTTTCCATTGTGGTGTAGTCTACAACCAGAATCCACCTTCAACATTCAGTCAGAGTGGAGGTCAGGTGAATGGGCAGAACCATACATATTTCTCCACACATTTTGGCTGTCACCACAAGGTAACTCCAGTTCTTTGAGCACATCAGAAACACAACAACACAGGTTTGTTATGTTAGCCCATATGGTAAATTATATGTTGTTGATGCCAGTGTTAGAGAGCAGAAGACCACAACTTGACAAGGACATCAAGAGGACAAAAAAACTGTATTTGTCCTGTGTTTCAGGGACAGTAAGAAGTACCTCTACCAGAGTAGCATTCCACCAGAAGAACATGATGCCAGCAGTGAAACATGGTGGTGTTAGTGAGATGGTTGGAGGACCTGGATGACTTGTCATAATTGATGGAGCTATGAATTCTGCTCTCTATCAGAAAATCCTCCGGGAGAACATCCATCATCAGTTCATGACCTAAGGCACAAATGTGTCAGCACAAAAATGATCCAAAGCACAGACACAAGTCCACCTCTGAGTGGCTCAAAAAGAACTAAATGAAGGTTCTGGAGTGGCCAAGTCAAAGGTAAATCTAATTGAGATGCTGTCGCAAGACCTTAGAAGGGCAGTTCATACTGGAAAGTAATCTAATGTGACTGAATAAAACTATTTTACAAAGAGTGGCCCAGAATTCCTTCATGGTGATCACAAGCTGGAACAAACATTTAACTGCAGTCATTGCTGCAAAGGGACCAACTGGTTATTAGATTCAAGTGGGGTGTGACAGAAAACCTGTCTGTGGGTCTGGTGTAGAGCGTCGAGGTGCTGTCTGTTAGCCGACGCCTGCTCAGAATGCATCACCACGAGTTCTCTTAGCATCTGGGCACAGACATTGTACTGCGCTGGGTGCCAATGTGACAGAGAACCTGTCTGTGGGTCCACTCAGTGCAATAACCACGGCAGTTCGTCAATGCAACACAGGTTTATTCCCCACCAAACACCACCATACATACACAGTCTTCCTTGCCCGGCGCTACACCGGACCTCGTCCGGTAAATCATCTTCAACGTCCAGTCAGCTGCCACTCCACCGCATCTCGTTCTGTCCTCTGTCCGCCGCCTGTGTGTTCTCTGCTCTTCTCTGTCTGTCCGCCTTTTTGTCCTCTGCTCCAGCCTGCTACTGTGGGGATAATCAGGACAACCTAATTGATGCCACCTGTGTCAATTAACCTGACGCTGCTTCCACACACTCTCCTCTACATCTCTCTCCCCTGCAGCTGAGCTCTCCCATGCCCATCGCCACAGGGGGCAATAAATAAATCTTTGATATCATTATTTAAAAATTGTATTTTGTATTTTGTGGGCTATCTCTGTACAATATTTAATAAAAATAAATAAATATCACATATTTAAGAGGGGCTACAAAGTGGATTGTGGTTACCACTGTCACCTTGCAGCAAGAAGATCCCCGGTTCAAATCCCGGCCTGGTCCTGGGATCTTTCTGCATGGAGTTTGCATGTTCTCCCTGTGCATGCGTGGGTTTTCTCCGGGTACTCCGGCTTCCTCCCACAGTCCAAAAATATGCTGAGGTTAATTGGTTACTCTAAATTGTCCGTAGGTGTGATTGTGTGTCTGTATATGTAGCCCTGTGACAGACTGGTGACCTGTCCAGGGTGTCCCCTGCCTTCACCTGAGTCAGCTGGGATAGACTCCAGCACCCCCCCATGACCCTGGTGAGGATAAAGCGGTGTATAGAGGATGGATGGATGGACATATTTAAGTTTGAGAAAGATACAAAAACAGAAGACATCAGGAAGAGGCAAATCCTTTTTGACAGCACCGTCCATCAGAAGTAATCTCAGACATTCAGAGGAATGACAGGATTTGTGAGCGACTTTAAATAGTGAATTGAACCAGTGATTTTAGATCTGAGAGTCACAGGGAGCAGTCTGACTCACCAGATGTAGGTTGGGGGTATTAGATTTCCATTAGTCCATTGTTTCAGTGGCACTCTTACCACCTTCCACTGTCTGTTCGACGATCAGTCAACATCAGCAACTTCCAGACTGAAAATGAAAGTCCTTCACTGAGGCAGCCCTGCTAGGTTTTTGTTTTGTTGTTTTCTTGTGGACTATCCATTTCTACAATGCAAATGCTGCAAAAGCTCCTCTACCAGTGTTCCACCACAACAATTCCCCCCACACTATTTTGAGGGAGCGTCAAAACACTTTGGCTCTACCCACAAAGGCTGTGTTTGGTTTCAGAAAATACAAACAAGCAGAGGCATTTTTTTCACCAGCTGTAGCAGAATAATAGTGATGTGTAGACAAATCATTGCTTTCTACATATTGGGCTGGCTGAGACTACTGACAGAGTAAGGACATCACAAAGCAGATAGAGACAGGTTAACACATCGTTGGTTTTAGCTGCATAGCATTTGATCATCATTGAAAAATATAGAATAAGAATAAGGTCCAGCTTTATGCTTTTAAAGAAGTGAACAGAGTCCATCCATCCATCATCTATGCACCACTTAATCATCTGTAGGATCACAGGGTGACTGAGGGTGAACACGGGGAGGACAGGTCTGAACAGAGATGGACTTGTACAAAATGCAGGAACTACTCTCCTGTATTCCTCTGTGGAGCTGCTTCACAGCTGGCAGACACCCAGAACAAACACTGAGTCCCAGTGGACAATGTCCATGCACTATCTGTGTAGCTGGGGGGGGGATGGGCACAGCAGGAGGTGGAGGTTAAAACAAGCACATCATTTATTAATTGGGGGGAGACTTTAAGTGATCGTTATTAATCATTCACAGCCTGTGTTTCATTACAGCTGCTGTCACTAAAGGTTTGTTTGAAATGTCAGGGGAGGACAGGGGCATGGCAAAGGGCTGCCATGTAATTAGCTCAGTTCCTATGAATGGTAAACCAAATCAAAACCAAAGATTTATTTGTAGGGCAAAGCTGTTCAAGCAGTTATTATTATTTTTACAATAATTGTTGATCGATGGTGATCGATGATAGCTGCCAGTATCAGTGGGTTCTCCTTACTGGCTGCACTGACTCACAAGAAATGTAGAACACAAGACATTACAAAGATGGCCAGATACTTCACATTCATTAAACGACTAGTTGTGTTTTTCCAACTAGCTCTTTTTATTTATTTTATTTATTGTTTGCATTTATTTGTAAAAATGAGTGGAAATGAAATAAACAAGTCTGTCTGGGATGGAAAGGTCCAGAAAGGTGTAGAGCTGATAGAAGAAAGTTCAAGCCCTGTCTACATCCTCCCCTTTACACAGCTGACCAGTCACAATGTCGTGCCAGTGAATGTGGAATCACCAGTTTCGGAAATTTTTTAAAACCAGCCGCTGGACACATGATCCCTAATCCAGCTCTGAAAAGGTGTGGAGGAAGTGTCTGGAGCAGAGATCCAACAAGCAATGGAGCATCCTCTGGACCACTGGAGAGAGCTGGGGGGTTGTTTGCTCCAGTTTTTGAATCTTGTGTGTAGTGTGGAAGGAAAATCCAGCCTTATGACAGGAACCTTTGAGATCAAACATTGTAGTCTGGATGTAAGGTTGCTCCTGTTACAGGACAAAACTGTGAAGAAGTGAACTACTAGTGCAAAATGCTGTACTTATCTCAACTCTGTGAAGGAGCTGGAGGTCATGAGAGTGAACCTCACTGATTATATTCTACTTCAGGGGATTATTTCTGCCAAAGTATGGTCAAACTTCCATCCATCCATCATCCATACACCGCTTCATCCTCATCAGGGTCATGGGGGTGGAGTCTATCCAGCTGACAGAGGGTGAAGACAGGGGACACCTGGACAGGTAACAGTCTGTCACAGAGCTACACACAGAGACAAACAGTCACACTCACATTCACACCTACACACAGTTTAGAATCACCTCCACACAGTTTAGAATCACCAGTTAACCTCAGCATGTTTGTGGACTGTGGGAGGAAGCTGGAGAACCTGGAGAAAAGCCACACATGTGCAGGAGAACATGGAGACTCCATGCAGAAAGATCCCAGGAAGGCCGGAACATGAACCGGAGATCTTGTAGCTGTAAGGCGACAGTGCTAACCACCAACCCACGGCGCAGCCCATAGTCAAACCTAATTATTTAGAATTTATTTACTTATTTATCACACCCCAGGAATCACCTCCAGAGTCCCTGAGGGTCCACAGAGCCCACTTTATGGCTCAGAGGTACACAGATTACGTTTTGCATTTAGTAAAAAAAAAAAAAAAAATGCTTCCTCTGGTCAAATGAATGGAATGAAAATTATTACTGCAGTTTTTTGTTGATTGTTGTTTCAGAAAACACCTTCAGTGCTTCCACACACTGCAGCAGACAGTGGGAGGGGTTGGGGGAGGATGGGGGAGGATGGGAGAGGATGGGGTGGTGTGTCTGTGGGGCGTTGGGTGGGGTTTCCCTCTCTGTGATATGAGCTAATGGCTGTCCTCTGGCATCTGGCTACTGTGTATATGTGAAGCTCATTAAAGAGTCAGCGTGTTCCCCCTGAGACAGACAGGGAGGAGGGGAGGTGAATAATGCAGGGGGAGGCGTCACTCCACCATGGCATCAAATTAGATCCATTTCCTCCTACTGTAGGACACTGTCTCACATTGATTTCTGCCACACAAACATTCAGATTGTTTGTGTTTCTCTTGTTACTGAAGGCTAACAGAGTCAAACAGAGCCATTAGAATAAATCATGTACCTGACCAGGCAGCATGGCTTAAAACCGTCAGACTAATTTAAAGGTGAACAAAATGTCAAATATACAGCATAAATGTTGAGCAGGACATTCATTATGAGTAAATATGAATGTATTAAGTATTAGTAACCAGTTTGACTTTTAATTCTCATTAAACTCACTGTTATTTTTTGTTATTCATTAAATGGACAAACAATTAAAACTTATCAAATCTACTAAATCAAATGGAACAACCTGTCTGTGGAAGCAGGTCACAAAAGCACTTTGTTCAGTTAATGTAAATGAACACCAAATTCATGTTGTACAACAAGATGGATCTGGTGTTTGAAAATAAAAGAGTTCAGGTACAGTATAAAACAGAAGAGAGAACAGACAGCAGCCCTGTGTAGCAATAACTGAACGTCAAACGATTCAAAGCTCTATCACCCCTTAACTGCCTTCATTTTCAGTTGGTCATTTGGGTAAAAGAAAAAATCAAGAATACTTTAGAAAGACTCCACTGAAAACACGCACGCACGCACGCACGCACGCACACATGCACGCACTAACATTATGTGATGAAAATGCAAAAAAGGAGATGGGGGATGGAAATAAGGTAACAGATGGACAATGTAATGCCGCCACAACAGAAGGAAGACCTGGTGATCAGTTAGAAGATGGAAGCCAAAGCAATGAGTAGGCAGTGACAGAAAAAGAGGTGCTGAGAGAGATGGATGAGAAGGAGATGAGCTGAAGATGATGGATGAGAGAAAGCTTGAACCTGCTACCCAAAATAATGTTCAGATGTGAAGATGGCCCACGATGCATAGCTTCTCACCAGAGGCTGGAGTAAGTACATCGCTGGTCAGGCCTCATGTGGTGACAGAGATGAAGCAGTTCATAGATGACCGAACACGTTTCCACCTCACTAGCCTCAACTACATCTTCATCAGCATGCTCTGTGTGGAAAGCAGTATTATACAAATAGTCTATCTGTTAGGTGGAAACCAAAAAACAGCAGCTGATAACAGTGAACAATGTGTGAGGATCCCCACTTCAGCCCAGGCTTTCTCCATGCCTCTACTCTCTGTCATTCAGCCCTGCATGCAGTCAGCCTGATTAGAGACGAGAGATCAGCTCACATGTTCACAGTTCCTATAAAAGCCTGGTTGATTCTCTCTGCCAGACCATAGACATTCACACCCTCCTGCCTGCCATCTTCAAGCTGCTGCCACTTGATAGCCGACACACTCCCCGTCCAGATCCTACCTGCAGCCCGCCTGTACTTGCTGCTGGTCTTCTGTCTGATTTCCCCCAGCTTGCCTGTACCCTCAGGCAGCTTCTGCAGAGGACACTTTACTCATTTTCATCCAAAAAGGCTTGTCTCCCACAGTCCCGGAGGAACCTGCACCCTTTCACCAGGTCAAGGGCGACCTCTCCTGCTGGAATGATGTTTGCATGGCGAGAGGTCTGTGCACAGTGGTTCCAAGCGCTCTGGAGGAATGTGTCTGGGTCGTGGTTTTCGACGGCTACGTGGACATGGTGAAGGTCAAGCAGCACTGCAGGGCCTGGTCTGGTGGTGGGGTATCGACTGAGACGTGGAGACATTGGTCAAAGACTGCATGGAGTGAATCACCAGTGGTAAGACCGGCCCACTCCCACCTCCACTCTCACAGTCTTTGTCATGGCCCCACGTTCAGATGGACGTCTGCGGTGAACTCCACGGCACACAATAGCATCAGCACTTCCTCCTGGTGGCCTATGATCTCCATTCCAAATGGCCAGAGGTGCTGCCTGCTGGGTCCGTCACCACCAGGGTGGTCATCGACTTCCTCTCCTCCCCGTCTGTCTGCTGTGGTGTGCCCGATGCCATCACCACTGATAACAGGCCCCAGGTCATCTTGGGTGACTTCGCTGCTATCAAGGACAGAGGGGGGTTAAAACACATCAGAACTGCCCTACCACCCACAGGCCAACGGTGGAGAGATTTAATCAGACCCTCTAGAACGGGCTTAGACCACACATGGCAGATGGGCTACCATTCTCATCAGCACTGCAGAGCACCTTACTGCATTAGAGAGCAACACCACACACTGAGGCTGTGTCCGAAATCGCATACTAACGTACTACTCATACTAAATGTGACGTCAAAATAAGTATGTAGTGCGTTCACATTGGATAGTATGAATAGATTGAGTACGCGAGAAATACCCGGATGTATATGTAACCCCCATAGAAATTAGCGTCTTATTCAAGTGAATAATTTTATTGATAAATTAAAATAAAAATGTCCATTCCCGAATAGGTCCGTGAACACACCTTTTACGCACACACGCACAAGCAAGCCTGATTCAGCCAATCACGAGCCTTGCACCTTCCTATACAAGCTACTGCTGCGCTGCTTACTACAGACTCGGGAGGAAGGCAACACGAACGGCTGCAACAGGTTTGTCTTGCTAACTTCGCTAAGCGTGCTTATTTTAAATCGTGTGTGTTTTTAATCGAATGTACAACTTATAGAGGTCGGACACCATCGCGGATAGGACGCTGGGTACTTGCTGAGTGACGTTCATTGTGGAAATTGGTGAGTCTGTTGTCCCGCTATTGGCATTAGCCGCACTCATTTACTTTAGTGCGGATCTGTGATGCTAATGCTAGTAGGCTTTGGGTTGCTTTAAAGCCGTATCGGCAATGTTTTTATTGATCCTTTTTTTTTGTTTCAACATTGTAACCTAAAAGCACTTTAAGCACTTTAAGCTACAGTAAATGGATTGATCTATTTATGTATGTTTTTTGAGTGTCTTGAACTGTTATTTGAATGTGTATGTATTGAAATGAAATAACTAGCTAGTATTAACAGAACTGAATGAACTTAAGAATTAATAGTCGGCCCTGTTTTCCAAATAGGCCAGGTGTGTTTGGTTGGCACAGAACCATACGAGGCGAGCTGACCCAAAGAGGAGCCTGAACCAAGTTACCATCTCAACTCAGTCCTGCGGTCTGGTAGGGGCTGTTGCAGCCAGTCCTCCCCTGTTCTCTCTGTCCCCCGCTGTCCGCATATGAACTGCTTTGCGCTATGGACTCTCTTCCATATCCCAACCTGTGTGGTTTCTATGGACAATGATACAAAACTCTCTTAACTTTATTGCGGACAGTAAAATATTTCCACCAATAAGTGGGAAAATTGTGGAGGAGAAAAGGAGAGTATTATATTCTGGTTGGTTGATTGTGTTCTATTGTGCTTTGACCAATGTTTTGTGAACTGTGACAAAAAAAGGGAAAAAATACTTTTTTGTGTGTGAACTACTCAAGCTTGGGAATATATTTAAATCTCTGCAGATTGTAAATATGTATCACTTCAACTCACTGTAAATAATACACAAGCTACTTTAAAATCTATTCAATTGTCTGTTTTTTATTATACTGATGCACGCACCTCCCTAGAGACGAACTTTTACATCTTCTGAACTAGTCCATATTCATACCTTTAGCAACAATTCGTACTTGCTACATATACTATATCCGGAAAAATTTTAAGTAAGCGCGGTGACCACACTAGTCATACTCAACCGCCCCATAATGCTTTGCGAGCTGTCCACCGAAATGCAAGCCTCCGCGGGATATGTGGCCGGACCGCGGCGATTTTTATTTTAGTTTATGTGGTTAAGTAGTCATCCTAATCACCCCACAGATTTGAGAAATAGGCGTTTTCTGACCAACGTTTTAAATTTGTCAGACGCCTCACAACGTGCTACTGAATGCTCGCAGCTAGTTGCAGCAGCTCGCTTTGCATACAGAACAAGTAGCAGCTACCTCGAGTAGCCTGCAGCTACAACTGAAACGATTCGCATAATCTGGCTAATAACTGCATGAGGAGTGCCGGCTTGAAATTGCCACATTAATTATGCGACTGTTTGTTAGCGTAAAATCGACCTGGAGCCGGCATTCAGCCGAGATATTTGATAGCCGTACTTCCGGTTTTTGTCGTCGGAGGTTTGAAATGCATTATGGGAAACGTAGTAGTATACTACAGTGTGAACGGTCGGCATTCTAATCATACTTATAGTACGTAGTATACAGTATATACTCATTGAGAATGTAGTATGTAGTACATTAGTATGCGATTTCGGACACAGCCTATGACTGGAAGCTCTCCAGCCCTCCTGATGCTGGGATGTGAGCTGCAACTTCCACTGGACCGTCTACGCCCTCTAGTGGGGGACACTCCAGCAGTGACGTCCTCCCCAGGTGACAGAGTGGCAAAGCGACAATGCAGCATGAAGCAGCAGTTCGACAGGAAGCATCGAGTGAAACATCCCACACTCAGCGTATCGGACTGGGTCCAAATCCGGCCACCCAGTCGGTCCCACAAGCTGCTTTTGCTCTGGTCTGAATCACAGCAGGTGACAGCACTTACGATATACGAGGGAGAGCTCAGGTGCAGGGAATGAACAGACTTCACGTGAATGCAACACCAACTTTATTCACAAACTAAATTTAAGAGCATACAGATCGGGAAATGAATAAAAACGGAAAGTAAAGCGAAAACCAACGGCTTGAAAAAATATAGCGTTATAAAATAACAAAACTTGGAACCTCTGCAATTCTCCGCGGCACGGTTGCCGCACTTAGCTTCCAGCAGACAAATTAGACACAGCTGTTCCCTACTGAGCAATACTACTAGTCATTTTAATTCTACGGCGGTCTCTAGCAGACCGAACTAACAAACGGCTGCTCTTACGTGAGCAATGCTACGGTTCTCTACGGTTACGGTCTCAACCAACAATACTATGATTACAACAATACTCGTCTTTGCAGGGGATGCTCGGGATGGGTCACAGCTGAACTGGAAACCGGTGGGAACGGCGTGCCGGGTGGAAGACGGCGCAATGACTGCCAGGTGGGTGGTCGCCAGACCAGATAGTCCAATCCTGAAACGAACGGAGGACAGCAGCGGTTAGTGGATGACAGGAACTCAAACAGAATCTAAGAACATAGGTAGTGAACCCTACTAGCACTGATTACGATCCAGCAAAAGAGGGTGGGTGGTGTCTCCCTTTATGCAGCCACGGTTGCAGGTGCGCCACCTGTCACGGATCCTGCTGATGAAAGAGATGGTGATCACCTGTCACCCAGCCACAGGAAACACCTAAAAAGAGCATGAGGGAAGGGCACTATCCAGACCTGGCAACAGCCACCCTGACAAGCACACTGGGATCAGTTACCTTCTGCCAGTTCAACGGTTCACGTTGGCATGCCAACCGCCTCAGAAAGGTGGCGCCACCACCAGCCTCGGACCGGGTAGCTGCAGCTGATCTGTGCCACACAGACTGGGACTGGGACCCTCCCAGTACACAGCCTGAGACCCTAGCTGGACATTTCCCTGAACCGGATGTGCTGGCTGAACCTCTGCAGCCTGGACCCCGTCCTGTCCGGGTCCACCAGAGGCCTCCTTACCTCAGAGACTATGTTATAGACTTTTAAACCGTACTTTAGTGCATAGCCTGTCATGTGGCAGAAGGCTATGTGGGTAAGCTGGCAGTCTTTCCACTTCATCCAGTCAGGTTGGCCGTTCAGACCTTTATGTTTTGTACACTTATTTGTTCTCAGCCTTATTGCAGTTGTTTGGACCCTTAAAAAGAGGGAGTTAAATGTGGCATACCACCGTACCACCACAGGCTGTGGTGTGTGAGAGTCACGACAGCATGACATGATGACTGAAAAGGTGTATGTGTTCAACGCACCAGTCCTTGTGTTACGTTAATAAAGCCGTCAAAAGCACACAGTCATCGTCCGTGTTTCTTTGGACATAATAACATGTTCCTGTCTCCTCATTTTGTACTTCATATTTGGCTTCGTTTGGAGTAAATAAATCTTTACGCGATCACACTGGAGGAACTGCTACAGCAGCAAAATGGTGGATGCAACAGTGACTGCCATGTAAAAGAAACTGAAGAACAGAAGGCATGAAAACATAGAAAGTGTTGAATAGTCAAACAAGGACAACATGAAGACAAACAAATGGAACTGAGAAACCATCCTCATAAATAAATGTGAAAGGCATGAATGTATTTCTCTCTGTGGTTCTTCAAATTCAAATCTTTGGGAACATCTGGATGTGATGAGTTCTTTTTCCCCGATGAGGCCGACTCACCTCCAGCTCTACTGAATAGTCGATCTCTTTTAATCCCCTAAAGGTTGGAGTGGCACTGCATGGTCGAGTTGAAACAGGGTTAGGGTTTCACATTTTATCTGTTTTAATAATCAAGAAATTAAAGCAAATACTGCAGTTGTCTAAATGTAAACATAAAACATTTTATCAAGATTTATGCTGCCAGAGTGGACGTACAAACAGCAAACTACACTGACATTTAACATTGTGCATATATATTCTGTCATTCAGTGACATCCATTGAACCTGTACATGTCTCATTTTGTTTTCTCAAATAAAGTTTAAGAGAAAATCTACAAGTGTTGTAAACAGGGGAATTATATAGTTTCTGTCTATCATACTGTGACCCATGTTGTAAATGGAATAAAGCATCCAATGTGAAATGTAGGACAGTGACTGCAGTTCTGTGACTTGATGATGTAACCCGTTAAACTTCAGTGTATTCGGGACGTCTTGAGATGTGCAAACGTATTTTGCTAAATTGACCGAAGCTACAAACTCGATGATAGAAACATTATACACCCATGAAAAGCTTAGATTCTCATGAATCCGCCGGTATAAACCACTTTCAGATGTGATTACCACAGCGGGTAATATAAACACATTTGTCCAACAAACAGAAAATAACGTAAACAGCACAACTCACCTTTGAAGGCTCAAAACTAGTCACAGATGAAAATATTCCACAAAAAACGGCCATAATCCAACCTTGGACATCCAGACAAAACAAGCCAGTAAAATATTTTGTCCAAAACATGTCTTGGAATCGGTAAACAATCCACAAATAGCTAGTTTTCGTGAACGTGCACCTCGCACTGCGTGGCCCATATTTGGGATAGACTACAGCACCCCCCGCAACCCTAGTGAGGATAAAGCGGTGTATAGAGAATGGATGGATGGATATTAGTGAACTTCAGTAGACTTTCAGGCGGAATTGACTGCAGTATATCTAAATCCAAATTTCTGTGACTGAACTCAGGCTGCTCTTTAGTTTCTTTAAAGTCAGAACTTCTTCCAGTGCAAATCTCAGATGTACAGTAGGTTTTCCTGCCCAGCCTGTCTCACCTCTCTCCCTCTGTCTTTGACCAGACATCTTTGGCAACATGAATAATTTAGTCCTGACAGACTGAGCCTGTGTCAGCTTAGTGCATTTCAACCCTGTTAGTGCTGCCACCACTCCACCTTTAAATAGCTCCTCACCATGACAGATGAACATTAATGGCATTACATGCTGGGCTGTTAGAGGTTTTATTGTTTTCCCTGTGACAAATGAACAACAGAGGACAGATAACACAGATTGATAGCTAAAAGGTGGATAGAGGCATTCATAACCAGGAAGCAGCCCTGTCTGTGCTAATCAGTTTAGTAACTCTGGATGAAGTGTCTCCCTGGACTGGGGTGGACAGAGATTTAGGGGATTTTAAACAAATGGATGACACAAGCCAGCTAACTGACTGAGAAACACAACATAGACGAATGACCCACTGCAAAAACTGAGATCAATACAAACATTTCACAGATTAAGACAATGACAGGACATGGTGGAATGACGGTAAGGAATGACATTGTGGATTCAGAACGGGGCTTTTTGTCCCAAACCCTAAACCGACTAAGACTCATAGTGCTGGTTTGTTCTCATTATGATAAATCTGCGCTGGGTACATAAACATGTTTTATGTTTCAGCACAGCAAAGCATCTGACATATTTTTTCAAGTCTGTTTTTACTGACTTTCATCCATTAACGTTGTGTGCTGCCTCAGAGCTGCTCTCAGAACAAGACAGAACTGTTGCAGACAGGACTGAAGACTCACTGTGCCAGCTTTACTATCTGACAGAAGTCCTTAAAGTCTGTGCCAGTTAAAAAACAAAGAAAGTGCATATGTTTGTCCTTCTGTGAATCCATCTGTCTGTCTGTGTGAAACATTCCTCAAAAACAGACTAACGGACTTGTATGAAATTTTCAGGGAGGGTCAGAAATACACAAGGACAAAGTGATTAGATAGGTGTCACTGTAACCATGACAACCAGTGAACACTACATCAGCTGCCTGCTGATGATCACATGATTGTGATCCTACTACAGATCCACTGCTGAGGACCACAAATGTTTTTCATCCGTCAGAAATCATACAAGGACTGAGCAGCCTTGGAGGAGTACTGCTCTCTGAATGCTTTTCTTGTTCAGTGATGTCATGAGTAAGAAATGTAAGTAACCAAACCAGCCATGGAAATAACCTATTATTTTATAGTAACTGTACTGTCTTCTCTGCACACACGATGCACAAACAGTCGCTTAAACACCTTTCTTTCACCACGACTCCATAGACAGGATTCGGCTTTGTCCACAGGTTTGTTCGTAAGGAAGGGGTGAAACGGAAAATAAATGCAGAAAATAGAATTACAATCAGACTATCATACACTAGACAAAGGGTTAACTAAACCCGGCTTATAAATACAAGCTGTTTGCCTTTAATTTATTAAATCTGTAACGTCAAAGCAAATAACAATGACAGTGAAGCACTTATCTTCTGATTATCACAAATAAAGTGTAGCCATAATTAGTTAACATAGACAGTGCTGGGAAAGGCAAACATTATGCATATTAGAGTGCCATTTTCAACTTATAACACTGCTATCTCTTCAATACCTGTGTAGTAACACAATTAAGCATGAAATAAAATATACATGCTGACGATGCTGCTTCAAAACCTAACACTGGACAGGGTTCTCGCCAGCGCATTTCAGCGTAACGGCCCGTTACGCTGTCTAACGGGCCGTTACGCTGTCTAACGGGCCGTTACGCTGTCATTTTAAAAGATTACGCTGTGATTAGGGCCGCTACGCCAGCGCATTTCAAAGATTACATGAGAGTGTGTGGCTCCGTCATGAGAGAGGGAGAGAGAATCATACAAACAGCAAAATAGAGAAAATCGTGAATATATTTATTCTTTTTGGGAAGTATTACATCCACAAAACAAAATTCTCAAATGTCAAACCACTATCCAAATCATTACTTGCCAAAATAAATCATTACTTCCAGTCATTGAAATACCTGACAAACAAAAAATCAATAGAAGTATGGAACATTTACGAAGAACTGTTTTGTTAAAGTGATGCCTCTGTCAAATGCCTTTTTGAATGTCATGTACACGATGTAATTGTCAGAATTTGTTTAGTTTTGTTTATTTTCTAGACCCTCCAGAAAAACGCAATTATGCGATCGCATGAATTCCCGCATTAATCACCAAAATGCCGCTGATTATGCGGGGGTCAATTATTTTCCAAAAGGCCGTATAATCCCCACAAAACAGCGCATAATTTCCGCAAGAATTTCACATTTCCACAAAAAAAAAGAGAAATATGCGGTCCCGCTTGATTTCACAATTTCCGCATAAAATGAGAAAACTATAACCGAAATAAATGGAGTTGTGAGTTTTTATGTGACGCCCGGCCTGACGTCATCAGTTCGCGCATTCACACACACACACACACACACACACTAGAAGCACCAGCTCATGCGGAGCGCGGTGCCAGTGTTGCCAACTTAGTGACTTTCTCACTAAATCTAGCGACTTTCCAAAGTGTCCTAGCGACTTTTTTTGTCAAAAGCGACTAGAGACAAATCTAGCAAATCTCTACTCTGACAGGAAAACTCAGATCATTCTGCAGTTACTGTCCTCAACAAGCAGCAGGTGCTGCTGTGAGCTTCCCCCCCTCCCATATTCAATATTTTTGAATATTTAACAACTATTCACATACTTTGCAACTTTCTGGAATTTCCCCGCATAAAATGGCATAACAGCCCCACATATTTATTCACATAATCAAGGATTTTTGCCCGCATTTTCTGGAGGGTCTAATTTTCTGTTTTGTTTCTTTTCAATGTTATATTGTAACCAAAGAACGATAATATCGGAATGAATTGTCTGTATAAGATGTAAATATAAATTTCACTGTAAATATGTATAATACACAATAAAATAAAATAAATAAAAAAAGAGGGAGAGAGAGCAGCGTGTGTGTGTGTGTGTGTGTGTGTGTGTGTGTGTGTGTGTGTGTGTGTGTGTGTGTGTGTGTGTGTGAGGGGGAGAGCGAGATGTCCAAGCGACCTTGAATGCAGAGCCAGCGAGAGAGACGGCAGTTCGGTAGAGGAGCAGAGAAGGTGTGTAGTTGCTGGGTTGGTGGTACTGTGTGGTTCAGCCACTGTTTATAGACAATAAAGGCTGCAGTGTTCTTCGATGCGGCTGGGCTCCTGTGTCTTTGCCTCTACGGCTGCTGAGGAAGTGAAGGGTTTTAACCCCGGGCTTCCTGACCACGGTCGGGCCGAACAGGAAGGGTTAACACTGTGATTAGGGCCGCTGCTGTTATTTTGACAGATAACGCCATGTGCGTTTGTTTTTATCGACTGGGTGCCTATCTAGGTTAATTTATGTCTCCCCACCTCAGCCGTACTTTCCTGTCCATTGACTCGTTTCCATCTATTTTCGCATGTGTGCGCGCGCGTGCGGGAGGACCTGCCGTTACGCTGAAAAAAAATCCTGGTGAGAACCCTGCTGGAGCAGATGGATGCAGATAACACTAGGATCAGGAACAGCCACTAGGAGGTGCTATAACACATAAATCTCAACTGTAACAGAACAGTAACAAATCCTTATTTCAAGTGATTTCCCCAATGCTAAAGCAAAGCTTTTTGTATGATACTCAGGAAGTGTAATTCCATATTCAGACGATAAGCTATATGATACTGCTGTAGGGCCGCACCAAATAACATCTTCACTAACTGAAAACTATTTCATTTACCTTCATGAAGTGTCTCCCACAGATGTGTGCTGGCATACACCAGTTCTCAGCAGCTACCTTAAAATCAGTTCAGTGTCATATCTTCTGACTTCTCCTGCTCACTACTAACAATCTAAACGTGTTATGTCCTCTCAGTCTGCCTGTTAATGACTCACACAAACCATCCTGTTAGACACACATATGTTGCACCGTATTATACCTCAGGAGAAAAGTACAAACAATCTTCATGCTTCAGTCCTGCATAAAGTTTTCAAAGTCATACAAACACATGCACGCTTCTCATGTAACAATAGCTTTACATGGCATGTACTCCTCTCAATGTGCTGGTAAAGCAAGTCATGCAAACACAATATGAAGATTAAAACATTGCTCAGTCTGGCCTCTACCGGACAAAGAATTGACAGTGTACCTTCAACATAACCCCATATGTAATTTCAAGTCTAACCACTGTTTGTCATGTCGAACTTCAGTGCTTCAGATTTGTCCATGTGTGGAAAATGTTGCTTTTTGTGACATGGTAGTCAAGAGAGAGGAAGACATTATTTTATCATCAGTCTTATCAGTGTCTCTGAATTACCTGTGTGACACAGTTAAGAGGAAGTTACCCCCAAAAGATCCTGGTGACAGGTTCTGAACCTGAAGAACTCTTCCATGTGGGAGGACTCTGAATGTCAGAGTTTCTCAGTCTGTGCTTCTTTTGCTTATAAAGACTGCGACAGTTCTCTAAGGCACATGGTCACTCTGATGCAGTCTACTTCCACATGCTTGGAAAACACATTTTGGAGATGAAAAATCCTGTCCAGCCCATCTTTCCCATACAAAAAAGTTTATTTCCCCCTTAGCTACCAATCTACCAAATCCATTTGTCAGTTAGGTTCAGTTTCAGCAGCCACACCCACACAGGATCACTGCCAGGCTGGTTGAATCAAAACATCACTAAATAGAACCTGTCTTAATTGTGAAGAACCTAATGGGTCTCAAAAAGCAACACATGATGCCACACTCTGAAGAGATTCAAGAACAGATGAGAAACAAAATCACTGATACTTATCAGTCTGGAGGGTTACATTGCTGAGGCTCTGGGACTCCAGAGAACCTCAGTGAGAGTCATTATCCATGCTTTCCTTCCACAGGTTGTTGTCATTTTGTCACCTGTAAACTGTATTAAATGTGTTTGTGTTTCTTCAGTTGTATCAGAAGTGTCTAATTTCACCCAAACTTACTATAATCTAATCATACTGAATGGTTTTGTCTGATTTCTCCTTTAAGTCCTGTCTCTGGTTTGATTTTTGGGGCCCAAGCACTGACAGTGTGTAGGACCCTGTTGGAATGAAAGGAATCATTTCTCACTCAAAACAATCGTGTTTTTGAGGTCTGATCATGCTCAAAAATGAAGGAAAATTTATACACACATCAGAACTGCCGACTAATTACATATTTTATTTGGACTTGTGCATATGGGTGGTAAAATGGCTCTATAGCGCCCCCTGGAACATTTATAACATTTCACTTTCATTTACCAAATTTGGTAGCCATACGTAACATGTCAGGGTGAACAAAAAAGCCTCTTGGTCCCTAAACCCAACAGGAAGTCTGCAATTTAGCTTTATCTGTGAGATATTTTGTTGTTGTTGCTCATTTTCAGGGGTTAACTCCTCATATAACACCAAGTAACACCAAGATATATGGCCAGTTCATACAACATGCATCAGATTCAATGTCAGTAAGCTTTGACACATTCCTGATTGGGATAATCAAAAGACAGAATTTACAATTTACCACTGATTATGCTAAAAACAAGTCATATTAAATTTGTTTTCATTATAAATAACAGTGAAATAATGTAAACAAAGTGACATTTAAAGGGTAAATTTGTCAGTTGTGATCAGGATTAATGTTTTTTTTTCAAAAAAGGGTCTCCACCAATGTCTAAAATAAGGTGAACATTTATTATTTTCATCATAGTGTTTTTGACAAGCATTTTTTATGGCGGAGGAAATGTGAGTATGTTTTATAAAATGCCGTCTGAGGATTGAATGAGAAATGAGCTCTGCTGTAAAAAAGTTCAACACTGAGTGTCTCTCTGCTCTTCCTGAAATCAACCTCAGCCTGATAACCTATTTCTACTTCCTGCTCTGCAACCACAGCAGTTTCGCACTGTTCACACATTTCCTGGTTCGTCCCCTTCAGATCTGCACTCTGCAGACGGCTGGAAGAGCTGATACGAACACCCTCACTGCAGGAACACATGATTTGTAGATCAGAGCTCAGACTAGTTTCATGTATGAGGAAGTCAAACACAAACAGTCTGTATGAGCGAGAGGCAAAATGGCGCAGCAAAGAAATCAGCCGAATTCAGAGAAAATCTCTTGTTCCATCTGTCTGGATCTCCTGAAGGATCCGGTCACTACTTCCTGTGGACACAGCTACTGCATGGACTGTATTAAAACACACTGGGATGGAGAGGACAGGAAGAGAATCTACAGCTGCCCTCAGTGCAGGAAGACTTTCAAGCGGAGGCCCGATCTGCAGAAAAACATCCTGTTAGCAGAGTTAGTGGAGGAGCTGAAGAAGACTGGACTCCAAGCTGCTGCTGCTGCTGATGATGATGATGATCACTGCTATGCTGGACCTGGAGATGTGGCATGTGATGTCTGCACTGGGTGGAAGATGAAGGCTGTCAAGTCCTGTCTGGTCTGTTTGGCTTCTTATTGTGAAAATCACCTCCAACCTCACTATGATTCACCTCCATTAAGGAAACACCAGCTGGTGGAGCCCTCCAAGAACCTCCAGGAGAACATCTGCTCTCGTCATGACAAGATGATGGAGATTTTCTGTTGCACTGATCAGCAGTTGACTTGTTTTCTCTGCACAATGGATGAACATAAAGGCCACAAAATAGTCCCAGCAGCAGTGGAAAGGACGAAGAAGCAGAAAGAGCTGGAGGTGAGTCGACTGAACATCCAGCAGAGAATCCAGGACAGACAGAAAGATGTGAAGCTGCTTCAACAGGAGCTGAAGGAGATCAAGGTCTCTGTTGATAAAACAGTGGAAGACAGTGAGAAGATGTTCACCGAGATGATCCATCTCATCAGGAAAAGAGGCCGAGATGTGGAGCAGCAGATCAAATCCCAGCAGGAGGCCGAAGAGAGTCGAGTCAAAGAGCTTCAGGAGAAGCTGGAGCAGGAGATCAGGGATCTGGAGAGGAAAGACGCTGAGCTGAAGCAGCTCTCAGATACACCAGATCACAGCCAGTTTCTCCACAACTACCCCTCAGTGTCAGCACTCAGTGAGTCCACACACTCATCCAGCATCAGCATCCGTCCTCTGAGACACTTAGAGGACGTGACAGCAGCTGTGTCAGAGCTCAGAGGTAAAGTAGAGGACGTTCTGAAGGACACCTGGACAGACATCTCACCAGCAGTCACTCAGCCAGACGTTTTACTGTCAGAACCACAACCAGAACCAAAAACCAGAGATGAGTTCTTAAAATATTCAAGAGAAATCACTCTGGATCCAAACACAGCACACAGATATGTGATACTGTCTGCGGGGAACAGAAAAGCAACTTTAAGGGAACAAAAACAACGTTACCCTGATCATCCAGACAGATTCACTGGATGCTGGCAGGTCCTGAGTAAAGAGAGTCTGACTGGACGTTGTTACTGGGAGGTGGAGTGGAGTGGATTAGGAGTTGTTGTAGCAGTCGCATACAAGAATATCTGCAGAAAAGGAAACTCAGATAAATGTGAATTTGGAAGAAATGACAGATCTTGGTCTTTGCGTTGTGGTGCCAACAGGTATAAATTTTTATACAACAATACTAAAATGTATGTCTCTGGTCCTCGGTCCTCCAGAATTGGAGTCTATCTGGATCACAGAGCAGGTATTCTGTCTTTCTACAGCATCTCTGAAACCATGACTCTCCTCCACAGAGTCCAGACCACATTCACTGAGCCCATACATGCTGGAGTTTATCTTTTCAGTGATGGAGGTTGGTTGTTCAGCTCTGGAGCCACTGCTGAGTTCCTAAAACTCAGATAGTTATTCCAGCGTCTGAGGGTCGGTTCATGTTCTGATTTAAGATCATGCTCTACAGTTCATTTCTGCGTTTGCAGCATTAATCAATGAGATGATGACGGAACGGATTGATTCTTAAAGGGGAACTTCGTTTTTTTTTCAACCTGGGGTCTGTTTTCATGTCATTTCATACATGTGAGTGATGGAGAAATGAATTTTCAACATAGCTCCAGTATTTAGCCAGGCAGGCAGCTTAGCAGCTCAGCTAGCAGCTCAGCTAGCAGCTCAGCTAGCAGCTCAGCTAGCGAAAAGTATGGGGCAATTATCCCCCCGCGTCAAAGTCCGCCCTAACGTGCTTTTTCCCACACTGACCGGCTCAGATAGTCTCAAAGAGTGTCCCACAACATACTAGAGATGAGAAGTGAACGAAAACCTCCACATTACCTGGCGATCGCTCTTTGTTGTGGTCTGTATCCAAATCTCAGGACGCTAGAAAGCAAATCTTGTTCCGAAATCGCGCGATAGTTCGCGCCAAAACCGGTGTTTTGGAGCTGCCTGCCTGGCTAAATACTAGAGCTGTGTCAAAAATTCATTTCTCCATCACTCACATGTATGAAATGACATGAAAACAGACCCCAGGTTGAAAAAAAAACGAAGTTTCCCTTTAAATGTTTTAGTCATTTTTAAATCTGCTTTCAGCTTCTGAAACATTTGTTGATTTCATTTTTCATACCTGACAGAAACAGAATGTTTTGTGGGTTTTGGATTCAAACTGTTGAATTGTTGAACTGTGGGGATTCAAATATTTGTTTATTTTAGTATTTTCTGACATTTTATGGTCAAAACGATTCACAGAGAAAATAATCAGCATGAAATAATCATTAACTGAAGTCCTGTAATCCATCATTTCATGTGTGACAGTTGAGATTATTGTTGATAAACCGGCAGTTTGTCTGAATGGATCGGAGTCGATGAAGCGCTGAGTGACAGAAATATTTAAACACCAACAAGAAACAGAAAATGTGCATTTGGATTAGCTTGACACATGAAATCACTGAATTCACATTTTATTCTTTGTATTTTATTGTGAATATTTCCATGTTTTCACATTTTATCTTCTCAGAAACTATTTTGCAACTTAAGAGTTAAAAGAAAATGTAACAGTAGATGATTTTAATGTTCTTCTGAATCTGGTCGTTGCTTTGCTTTGATTTAAATTCACGTTTCTTCAATCTCATGTTAGTGATGCATTCAAAGAACCAGCTGAAGTGATGGAAGAATCAGCTTCATTTCTATTTCACAGAGACAGAAATTCTTTATATTTTATTGTGGATTTTCTGGTTGAAAATGATGATGTTTTATAGCAGTCAGTAGTCATTTAATAATATGACTTGTTGACTTTTTATTTTGTTGGTGTGTTTTGTTTCGCTTCTAAGTTGTCAACAAACCTGTGATTCAGCTTCACGTTAATCTGCAAATAAACGACAGTAAACGGACAGAGAATGAATTCTGAGTTTGATCATTGATGCTCTATTTATTCACTGAAATGATTATTCTATATTTGATGTTGTTTTCTTCTGTAACTGTATTCATATAATCATCCATTTGCACTGAATAGTTTGATCTGATTTCTCCTTTAAGGATCAGCAGCTTCACTTCATACTCACTCTGAGCTTCAATCAAGGAAGGGAGCCCTCTGTTTTCAAAATATGACATATTATGTAAAGTTAGATTTGAATAAGTATGTCCAAATATGTTTTATCATTCTAGCTGCAACATTAGACCATGCAACAACACGGTACATGTTCCAGTGACAATAAAGTGAAGTAATAAATCCAGTAAAAATCTGATAAGTAATAAAAACACACTGAACACAAATATTCTGCTTTTATTTTGATATAAAGTTTGGAACTTTCCTAAAATTAAATACATCATAAGCAGAAGGCTAATATCCAACACTCTAAATGTACAGTTTGTTTAAATTAATTAAGAAATTCTTCTTCTTCTTCTTCTTCTTCTTCTTCTTATTATTATTATTATTATTATTATTAATAATAATAATAATAATAATAATGGAAAATGTCCATTTTTGCTTCATGGAAAGTTTTACATGGCAACCATTTTGAGTCCGTTTTTAGAAATCAAATTCACAAAACAATATTGAATAGATGAAAGTGAAAGAAAATACAGTAATGCTTTATTTTTGCCACATAAAACTGTTGTCCACATTAAAATATTTCCTCAAAAATTAAATGCAGTCATAAACAATAATTGTTTTTTATAGTTTTTGCAAACTTATTTCAAATCAGAAATATAAAGTCTATTATTTACAAGTGTATTTTGAATCTTGATGCAGAGCTTTGCATTCACAGCTTCCAGTCTTCTTGTTTAAACATCTAGCAGCACACCAAGGTTCTTCCTGACAGGTCCTCTCAAGCTCCATCAGATTGGATGGGAAGCATCTGAACTGCTCTTCAGGTCCCTCCCCATGTTTGTGTGGGGTTTTAGGGGTTTTTGGATGGCCACTGAAGGACAGTCTTGGCTGCTGGGTTTTCTTCACTGACCCACTGACCTGGTCTCAGGTCTGTGCTCTCTGCAACAGGCTTTCAAAAAGGACCTCTGTATTTGGCTGCTTTCATGCACCCCTCAGTTATGATTAGTCTTCCTGTGCTTGCTGTTGTGTAGCTCTCCTATAGCATGATGCTGCCGCCCCCATGCTTCATTGTAGGGCTGGTATTAGCAGGTGATTTCTATTTGCCAAACCCTTTTGCTTGGATACTCAGTTTGGCTGTGTGATGGACTCCATGAAGACTCCCAGTGGTTCCAAACTTCATTCTTTCACAGGTATTGAGGCTGCTGTGCCCTGGGAATAATCGGAGCTTTGGAAATGGTTTTATCCCCATTACTCGATCTCTGCTTTCATTTTATCATGGAGGTCCACAGACAGTGTTGTTGTCTTTATATTTCCTCTCTAAACTATATCCAGTCTACACAGTTTGTCACAGGTGAACTCCAGTCAAGGCCTACACACATCCCATAGTTGAGCTATTGTTATTTAATGCTATTTTGTGTAGATTGATTGGACATGGTCAAAATTGTGAATTTAAAGTTAAATCTACAAATTACAAGAAGTGAAGGGTTCTGAATACCTTCTGAAGGGACAGTTTTAAATGGACTGTATTTGATCACAGATTCTGGATTTGGATATCACAGAACTAACCTCAGATCACATGCACGACATCTTTGTGTTTGAGAGAAACTGCGCACATCAAAGCGACAGCTGCACCACTCACACATCATGTACAGTGTCTGCATTACATACTGTGTATTGGCTGGGATCCCCTCAACCACACTCCTGTGTGCGTTTCACATGGCAGGTTTCACTATGGTAATAAATGGAGTGTCTCTGCAGGATTCATAGATGTCATTTGTCCTTCTAGAGAATATCTGGCTGAGGTAAATTGTTTGGCTTCCAGACAATAGCTCACTGAGAAAAAAAATCCCACATGGGATATTCATCTCCCCATGGAAAGCCCATTCAATCCAATAACAATGGGTGGTGTCAGTCAGTTCATTCTGAATATGGTTCTCAGTGCAGGACACAAAAGCAGATGCATTTAGTGAATTAGCAGGTCAGGGCATAAATAATAGTTTCAGGACAGGGAGATGGAGCAGAAAGAAGATTTGGGCAGTTACCTTGCCCCCTATTCCAATGACTCTAAAGAGATTCTGTCTTAAAAAGATTCATATCTGGAATGAAATGGAGGTGTCAACCTTAGCACTTCACCAGATTAAATCAGAGGTCCCACCGGTCGTGTGTTTGGATTGTGTGTCCCAGGACAGGTAGCTGATCTGATTGGGTAAGTGGTGGGAAGCTTGCCTTGACTGCAGAGCATCTGTCAGTGTTATGCTAACGTTTCCCGCTGGAGCTACCACAGCGTTTGTGATCACCAGGAGAAAAGACTGTTTGTCCAACACTTTGTGTTTCATTGCAGAAAATCTCAGGCCTGCTGTACTACACGATCCAAAAAGTTGGCACAACTGGAACATTTTTAGTGCTGCAGGTTGCTGCTCAGAAGTTTCCTGTAGGAAAAGGGATTTTGAAAATTGCATTAGGTAAGTAACAGAATGGGCGAGTCATGTTGATGAGCTACCTCCTTGGAAGGATGCAATTGTTGGAAATCAGCCTATCCTACAATTAAACAAACCAACAGAATATGTGTAAGGCTGTTTCCGCCCAGTTCTTTTGATGGAGTAGTCAGGAGACTTCTTCTTAAAATCAAAAGTATTTATTACAGCAACATTGAATGTCCGATACAGAGCTCTGGGCCTGAATCCTCTGTCCCTAACCAACAAGTGTTCAGTCAGTTCAGGTGGAATCAGACTGCTAACTGTTCCTGACCCAGTCTTCTTATACTCTAACAGTGTGTACAGTGAACCCTCCCTGTAACGCGGTTCACCTTTCACGGCTTCGCTGTTTCACGGATTTTTTTAGTGCAGTTTTTTTATGCTTTTTTTCATCCTGATTGGCTAAGGGACTGACCAATGTGAACAGTCTCCGCGCCTCGTCTCCTCTGCCATACAGGCCAGCGCTGCCTGCTGTGGAGCGCTGGATCATTTCTCTCCTTGGTCTCCATGTAGTGAGACACCCTGAAAGACGGAGCCGACGGAGCAGCCTTATTCTTTTCCCCAGCCGTCTCTGGCCACCGCAGCCGCGCTCCCCAGGAGAAGAGCGCCGGCGCGAGCCTTCCCCACCCCCCCGACTGCTCCAGTTGATTCAGCCGGCCCGCTCTCTGAGGCAAGAGTACCGCCGCGGCGTCCACCTGGCTGCAGCTGCAGCGCTCCCCCAAGTGCAGTATTGTATAATAACTGTAAAAAATAAAGCTGACAACTTCATGGATTTCGCCTATCGCGGGTTCTTTCTGGAACGTAACCCCCGCGATAAACGAGGGTTCACTGTATAGCTATCTATCTAGGCTGGCCGCCCCCTCCGGTGCTGCGTTGTTCCGCTCTCCTCTGTCACAGCTGATGTTTTGTCATTATTGCTCTCGTAGGAATAACTTCACCTCTGCAAAGCAAGATTAGAGACTGCACACACAACAAGCTCATGTTCTTTACTGATTATGCCTTACGTTAAAAACTATCTGTACCTTTATTATCAAAAACTGTCTGTACTTTGATTATCAATCACTTTATGTCTTGATCATCCTTGGTTTCAATCATATGAGTAATAAGTAAAATAAAGAATAAGCTCCTTCTTATTGATTCTGGACTTTTCTACTCTTTGTTTCATTACAGTCACACCGTGGTAATGATGCTCTTCACCTTCCTATTTCTCAGAACCAATACAACACTTACACACGTGGACAAAATTGTTGGTACCCCTCAGTTAAAGAAGGAAAAACCCACAATTCTCACTGAAATCACTTGAAACTCACAAAAGTAACAATAAATAAAAATTTATTGAAAATTAAATAATCAAAAACAGCCATTACTTTCGAATTGTTGATTAACATAATTATTTTAAAAAACAAACTAATGAAACAGGCCTGGACAAAAATGATGGTACCTCTATAAAAGATTGAAAACTATTTGACCAGAGTGACATGATTAACTCAGGTGTGTCATTTAATTGACATCACAGGTGTTTCCAAACTCATAATCAGTCAGTTTGCCTATTTAAAGGGAGACAAGTAGTCACCCTGCTGTTTGGTGAAAAGGTGTGTACCACACTGAACATGGACAACAGAAAGCGAAGGAGAGAATTGTCCCAGGACATCCGAAAAAAAATGATAGACAAACATCTTAAAGGTAAAGGCTATAAGACCATCTCTAAACAGCTTGAAGTTCCTGTGACAACAGTGGCTCATATTATTCAGAAGTTCAAGACCCACGGGACAGTAGCCAACCTCCCTGGACGTGGCCGCAAGAGGAAAATTGATGACAAATTGAAGAGACGGATCGTTGGAATTGTATCCAAAGAGCCCAGAGCAACCTCCAAAGAAATTAAAGGTGAACTCCAAGGCCAAGGTACATCAGTGTCAGATCGCACCATTCGTCGTTGTTTGAGCCAAAGTGGACTTCATGGGAGACGACCAAGGAGGACACCACTGCTGAAAAAAACTCATAAAAAAGCGAGACTGGAATTTGCAAAAATGCATGTTGACAAGCCACAAAGCTTCTGGGAGAATGTCCTTTGGACAGATGAGACCAAACTGGAGCTTTTTGGTAAGGCACATCAACTCTATGTTCATAGACTCAAAAACCAAGCATACGAAGAAAAGAACACTGTCCCTACGGTGAAACATGGAGGAGGCTCAGTAATGTTTTGGGGCTGCTTTGCTGCATCTGGCACAGGGTGTCTTGAAAGTGTGCAAGGTACGATGAAATCTGAAGACTATCAAGGCATTCTGGAGAGAAATGTGCTGCCTAGTGTCAGAAAGCTTGGTCTCAGTCGCAGGTCATGGGTCTTCCAACAGGACAACCATCCAAAACACACAGCCAAAAACACCCAAGAATGGCTGAGAGAAAAGCGTTGGACTATTCTAAAGTGGCCTTCTATGAGCCCAGATCTGAATCCCATTGAACATATGTGGAAGGAGCTGAAACATGCCATTTGGAGAAGACACCCATCAAACCTGAGACAACTGGAGCTGTTTGCTCATGAGGAGTGGGCCAAAATACCTGTTGACAGCTGCAGAACGCTCATTGACAAATACAGAAATCCTTTAATTGCAGTGATTGCCTCAAAAGGTTGTGCAACAAAATATTAAGTTATGGGTACCATCATTTTTGTCCAGCCCTATTTCATTAGTTGTTTTTTTTTAAATAATTATGTTAATCAACAATTCAAAAGTGATGGCTGATTTTGATTATTTAATTTTCAATAAATTTTTATTTATTGTTACTTTTGTGAGTTTCAAGTGATTTCAGTGAGAATTGTGGGTTTTTCCTTCTTTAACTGAGGGGTACCAACAATTTTGTCCACATGTGTAAATATGCACATTTAGCAAATTATGAAACACACCATTTCCCACACAATCTCTGTGTAAAGGCTGAACTATGCGATGTTAAATGAGATAGTCTGGTCTATAGAGAACTTCTAACTTACATCACAAGCTATTTACGGCCTACTCTGGAAGTTTTTATTAGTCACATGTTCTTACAGTATGTACGCCTTGGGGCTCAGCTCCCTCTTCACCATGACGGTTCGGTACAACGCCTTCATTACTGCTGACGCTGCACCAGTCCTCCTCTCCATCTCTAGCTCCATTTTCCCATCACTCATGAACAAGATTCCAAGATACTTGAACTCCCCCCAACCCAGAGGGAGCAATCCACCGGTTTCCATCAGAGAACCATGGCCTCAGACTTGGAGGTTCTGCTCCACATCCTCGCCGCTTCACACTCGGCTGCAAACCGCTCCAGTGCTGCTGAAGGTCTGAGGAACCAACAGAACCACATCATCTGCAAAAGGCAGAGATGTGATCCTGAGCTCCCCAAACCAGCCACCCTTCTCTCCCCAGCTGCACCTTGAGATCCCGTCCATGAAGACCACAAAGAGGATCGGCATTGAACTGCCATATTCAAAGGTAGAGTGAAAGGTTCCCCTATATCTTTGAATGTGGCCTGTCTAATAAGCACCTCTATAGAACCATAGTTTCACCTGTAGTCTTCACTTGGTTTGAACAACTTTATCTGCAACATAGACAAAGTTGCCTTATCTTAATATTTGAGGATGAAAAGTTCCACTCAAATGGGACACATTGGTAACACTTTGGTAAGCTTTACAATAGTTGCTGAGTGCAAAATAACCATCCAGCTCCTAGTTGATATCTACACATCTTCAGATGCAGAGGAGGAAAATACAAGATGCTTCAAGATCCTTTGCCAAAAGGTTGAATAATGTTCTAGCAATCCAGGAGATAATGACAGAAACATTTGACATTTACTTTGAATTTCATGAAAGGAATTATTATGTGCCATGTTACTGCTGAAAACCTGCAGCTCATACCAACAAAAAGACATCCCTGTCATCTATTGTCCACTTGGATCACAGAGCAGTCTTCATTTATTTTTCAACCCTTTCCTCAGGTCCTGCAGAAACCTGAGTTCCTTGTATGAAGGAAGATGTAGTAATTTGTCAGAATTTCCTCTGAGATGCTGAGCCGTGGCTGCGTTCATCCTCTCCTCTGCCAGTCCATGTATTGGGTTGCTAATGGCTTTTACTCACTGATGTAAGAGATGGTGGGAACCGTCGAGACGGAGGGTCGAGACATTAATATTTACCAGCCTTGAGGGGGTCAAGGCAGACTGGATCAGGCCATCTTCAATAAAACATGTCACCACGAAAGCAACCACTCCCTCCTGCTCTCTCTGCAGCCCTGTCATAGGCACAACTACATTTACAATGTGAGTGCTTCTTGTTCATCTGTGTGCTGGTTTTGTGTGTCGTCAGTGTAAAATGAATTCAGCGGTCATGGCAGTTTAATGGGAATGAAGTAATCCACTTCATCCCAGGGTGCAAGGGATAAATCAATAGACTATGAAGTTTTGGTCTGGCTATTTGGCCACATGAAAGGCCACTAAAAAAAAATGCAGTGTGGGGTTTGGGGATGTAGCAGCTTTCAAGAGGAATATGCAAGAAATCAAATTTTCATAATAAAGCCTTGTAGACATTACATAGATGGGTTAAAGTGCAAGCTCCTGGATTTGTAGATGTACTTGGCCACAGACAGATCAAAGTGGTGCTCACCATTACTCAAAGTGGTGTACAAGGACTACTGGCAGAAGAGGCTGTGGATGTACGCTCATTGATTTTCACTGGAGGAGAGCGATAGATCATGTATAATGGAACAGTAAAATATCTGTGCTAAAGAGATCTCACAGAGAGATGTTTCCCATACACAGTAGAAGAACACGGGTTTATCTGTCAGGACATCTGTAGGTTTTTTGAAAAGTTTATTTACAACACTGAAAGTTTATGTCACCTTTCTCGTCATTGTTGATGGTGACAAAAGCTGACGATCCATTGAACAACCAACAGTTAGTCTACTTAGGCCTCTGTCACTCCGCTCTCATTGCTATCTTGCCCTTGCCAACTTGTTTTACGTAAACTCCTGTGTTTAGTTCTTTGTGCCACTCTCTGCATGGACTTCCTTCACAAACTCATCCTGTCCAGATCTTGGATCACCTCTCTGAACACCCTCCATGGATCTGAAACCTGGAACCTGTACATGAAAACCCCATCAAGTCATGCAGCACAGCTCCTGCACAGCCCTGGCCACTCTCCCTAGTTTGGCTGTCAGCTCAGTAGCTTAGCTCTGTTGTCTACAGGCTTTCATCGTTGGTCAGAGGAGTGTTTATGAGCTTTTTTCTTACTTCTGAGTTGCACATAAATGCTGTAAATCTCTTTCTTCCAACCAGTAATTTCACATAGCATTACTGACAAACACGTAACATTTCTGACTGTAAGGAGATCCATGTTAGCGGTACAGCATGATGTAATGAAGCTCAGTCAGGTTCTCAAGTTAGAACATAGAGAGCTGCCCCTTGAAAGCGCAAACACATAAATAGTCCATAATAGTCCACATCCATTGAGACAGTCCACATTTATTCAGTTCTATTTTAGTTCTGGGATGTTTATGTTATTCCTAGGGATGATAATGTAGGAGAGGTTTCTGCATTTGGGAAATTAGCAGCCGATGATGGTCTTCTTTGTAATAAATGTATTTTTATGGAAAGAAGTCGGTGTCAGCAGACATTTTCTTCAATATCTGCACACACAGATGTTATTATAGACGAAAAGTAACTGCTAGCATGAGCTCAGGGATCTCCACTAAATCTACACCCAGTTACTACACCAGAAAAGACACAATGAAGCTTCGAGGTGAACTGAGAGACCAGCAGTCAGGAGGTAGAGAAAAGGAGATAGCTTTACTATAAAGAAGGCGTCACTAGCAGAAGTTGCAACATCTCATCATACACGCATACATGGTGAATATATTTATGCCATTTTCTGTTGAATAGATGAACCTTACAAAAGCTGTTATTTTGCGTGTTGAAGCAAGACTCTGACAAGCTGCTCTGATACACACAGTAAAACAAGATGATGCTAATATGACAATTCATAAAAAACAGAATGTAATCAGTCATTAAAAAAAATCTAGTTGCAAATGTGCACCAGTAAAATAGTTGACTGCAGCATTTTGAAATGACAGAAAACACAAAACTGTAAAACTGCATGTTGATATTTACCTTTTCCCAAATGAACAGTGAGCTGAGATGACATGGACAGTAAAAAGAGACAATCAGCTCTGTGCACCCCTCAAACAAAGGGGCAATTCAAAAAGCACTGTGTATCAGCAAATATGCACATTTCTCTCTTCTTTGTTATGTAGCTCGGAGCAAAGAGAAAGGCCATGTGAGTAGAGGGGCGCACATTTTCAGATCATATTTTGAAGAGAAAAACTTTTATCAAGTCGTGTAAGAAAGTTCAGACCTCCATCCCAGCCTAATGTTTGATCTCTGCTTCCTGTTTGATGCTTTTTCAGTCTCCTGCTCGTCAACGTGTCTCTGCTGTGGTCACACCGTGGTTAGAAGAGCTGGGTGACTAGAGACACCACTCAGCTGATTAAAGTTCAGAGGATATTGCTTTGAGCTTCTGCGGAATGACAAGGAGACTATGTTTAGGAGGCTATAAGGGACTGAGAGGTGTTTCCAGCAAATCAGATACCTGTTTGTGTTGGAGGCGGTGACTGACACTATGTTTAAGTTTAGAGATGACCTCATTTCAGTTCCTGACAACAACGTTTTCATAATGGATCCACAAGGTTTGTCCTTAATCAAAGTCTCCTCACAGTAAGCAAAGAAGGAAGCCTTTCTTTGCATACATTTCTGCACTGAGTGTGCACCAGATGTGCGAATGTGCATCAAGGTGATCCTTGTCAACTTGTAATCGTATCAGATACAGCTGGTCAGTGCAACCCCACTGCAGGAAGGAATTAATGAGATCTGAAAATGTCACAGGAGCATCACAGATACGATACTGTAGGAATATTGGTCTGTATATTTGAACCTGTCAGCTGTTGAACAGGTGTCAAAGTAATCATGTTAGCCGCTGGTGTTAAGGCCTTCCAGCCCTCTTCCACTGATGTGATGCAGTCATTGTTCTGCTTTAGTTTACCAGCTGTCAAACTGTTGTGGGTAAAAGCTTCTGGAGTTAATCTGGGTCTTGTTCAGGAGATGACACTGCAAATTTCATGTACAATATGTATCCATGCAGCCAAATGTGGCATGCACACGGTACAGACAAAATGAATAATTAACATCAACCACAAGGTAGACTCAGAGCAGACGTACTCTGAGGCACCAATCCAGTTGGTCCCTTCAGAGGACAACATGTTGGTATGTGAGGACAGAGCAGACGCCCATGTAACGGACTACTAACGAAGTGGAAATAGAGTTCTGCAATAACCTCCCACTGATAATGTCTGAAATATGCATTTTACAAGTTGCCAAAGAGCACCTGAAGGTAGCATTAAGGATCATAATGGCACAAAGAAAGGGCAGCAGGACGTAGAGAAAGAGCAGGTTCAGCTTTCAGTAAGTGGGACACGGCTGTGTAACGGCAGCCATGGTAGGAACTGGCATGAAAGGCATTGTGGGAGAGCGTGTCCGCAGTCTCAGAAAGATGACAAAAACAGCGTAAAGGAGGAGACTTTGTTTCTAGGCCTATTAGCAGTTTGTGTGTGACTAGTGCTACAGACAGGATACTGCAGGAGCACTTCTTATTTACATCATAGAGAATCTAACATATTCCTCTTTAACAATATAGAATCCAAACCATCATCAAACGACTGGCTGAGCCTCGCTACAGCCAGGACCGTATATCACAAAGAAAAAGCAAAGGGCAACACAGAGAAGAATGATTCTTGTTATTATTTCAGAGTGCAAACGTTAGTCAAAGCTACATTACAAAGGTGCATGCCAGACTAAAGATGCACCGCTGTATTTGCCTGGTGGATACAGATTTGTGACTCTTTGTTTTGTCTTTTCCGATAAAGCATTTTTTGGGAGGGTGGGAACAAGTTTTAAATATTTACAAAGAAGAGAAATTTTCTTTCAGGACCAACATGTACAGAATATATGCCAAATAAGTAAGAAGCAATAATATTAATTTTCTGTGCGGTGGAAGGATTATGTTACATAAATCTGAAAAACAACACAGTCACAGTAATACAACATGAGTACGAGAAGAGCAGCACAGAGAAACATGATCCTGTTCATGGACGAACACATGGAGGACATTTGTGTTGTTTTGTTGACAGCAGAAAAGCCAGCTGCTACAAAAATATCTTTAACATACTGTTGAGTTTGGAGCCTCCCATGATGAACAAGAAGAGATTCTGGAGACGTCTTTAGTTTGGCTATTTCTGGTACATAACAACAAAATAAGGTGGTCAAAATGTTTATAGAACAATTATCAAATGAACCACTAATATATTAATACTATCCACATCATGTAATAAATAGAAATATAAAATAAATATTTGAAATACAATGTGGACCTAACCGTAGTTAAGATCTATTTGATTTAGCGTTGGAGGGTTAATAGTGCTGTTGAGTAGCAGGTACGAGAACTACAGTATGAGTGCTGAAACGATGCCATGAAGCCAATGAGCACTCAGCAACATTTAGACGAAAATAAAGGAACAAAAACAAATCATCGACTGTTAGCCTGCTACCAGAATGACAACAAGTGAAATACTGAGTGCACATCCTTTTTCAAAGGTCTTATTTTTCTCTCTTCCTCTGCAAAAACTAAAAATGAAGCTGATACATTTCATTTCACAGGTGGCTGAAAATTCAGTGTATATACGTTCATGCTGTAAATGTTATCTTTTAATTGAAGTAGTTTACCAACATCTTTTCTCATGTGTAATGATCAACAAATTGAGTTTATAAAAATTAGAAGGAAGCAATAAGGTGTAGATCCATCTGTTAAGGTGGGTTCAGACTAAACACAAATGAACTGACTTCATGTTTCACTGGGACCAACATGAGAGTCTAATCCAAAGAAAATGATCATACCAACTGGAGCTTGGAGCATATGGTAGCAGTTAACGACTGGAAGAACAATCCAATGATCATATTTATGCAAAGAACTCGAGGCAAAGTTTAGTGGGAACACACCTTAAGGATCAGCACCTCTTCTGCTGCATTCATGTCCCACGGGAGAGAACATTTAGATTAGCTTCCAAGCTGACAACATTAAACATCTCAGCTTACAGGAGCTCAAAACTAAAGGGGACCCCAAACTTACAGAACTCTGGTGTCACCATCAAGAAAATACAGGTAGCTAAGTTGTACAAGGATATTCTCCTTCAGTCATAATAAGCCACTGTGTGATCACGGTGTTAGATTGACGTTGCAACTTTGGGTTTGGCGTAAAATATACTTTCAAAAGTACCAGTTTACGCTTTCACATGTGACAAATGAAAATCAGAGTTAACAGAATTACCAAAGCCTCGTAGCTTCAGCGTTTTTAGCGTTCCCATTTGACATGAATGCAGCATTAGCCTGCATGCTAACTAGGGAATTCACTGGGTTGTGGTCTACTGGCGTTTCTCAAGCGACACTAACTTTCCTTTCTGTTGCCTTCCAACTCATCTTGCACTAAATTTGCTACCATGCTCCAAAACAATATTTTCGTGGAATCTTTTAAGTCGTGGGACTCATTAACAGCGTAATGTAACAGAGCTCGCTGCTTGTGCAGGAAATTATTTTTCTCATGAAGCCCATTTTGAACATCTGCACTATGAAGTTTGAATAGAGGTAAGAAATACATGTCTAGCACATAGTTCAAGGCAAAGTGAATAAAAGCATGTGATTTAGGCGACGGGTGCTAAAAAAGAAACCCAAAATGTGTACTTTTACTAACCACATTAAACCCATGACATTATGGAGGAGGTGATAGTGCATAGTTTGCAGGGCACTAAAATGTGTGCCAGGACTGTATACAGCATTCATTTAGATTCAATGACTAATCTACCAGCAGTGGAAAAACTCAAATCTTTCAGTGTGTAAATATCAATATGATAAACATATCTGCCGGCATCCTGTTGACACTGATGGTAGGAAGCTGATATGTTCCAGGATGGGGCCAGTGAGTGTGTTTAATACTTCTGTGTTTGTTCTACTGGGATGCCACACAGAAGCATGAGGGACGTGTCGAGAAGGACAGCAGGGGCATGGGCAATGTTTGGAGCAGAAAGGAACCAAAAAGAAAAATCTCTAAACTTGTTGATGCCTCCAAACGCTGAAAGCTGCCCCAAAGGCACACGTCAAGTCTGTGTGGGTAAAGGGCAGGCAGAGCACAGAAGAAAATGAGCACTGTCCACTTTGTCCAAACATCACCGTCAATGGGCCATATTCTTAGAGCTGGAAACGTAAATTAATTAAAGGCTTGTGGTCGAATTCCACTCCTGTGTTCCTCCACTTCCTCTGCAGAGGAGAACAAACAGTCCCAGAGAGGCCCTGCCAGGTGTTTTCCACTGTATGTTGTGTTTCATGTATTGATATAACGGTGTGTGTGTGTGTGTGTGTGTGTGTGTGTGTGTGTGTGTGTGTGTGTGTGTGTGTGTGTGTGTGGTGCTGTTGTTGGTCAGAACGCCCTTAAACCAGAGGGCGCTGCTGAGGTCCTCTGTGCACATCTGTGCCGCTATGCCAGTGAGTAGATGGCGTTGACGGGCGAGGTGGCCTCGGAGCTCTCGTTGCCCTCCGTCTCGTCCTTGTCCTTCTTCACTGTGTACTGGCCAATAAAAGAGCCATCCTCATTAAACTGGCCGTCGCCGCCTTCGCCATAGTCCACCAGGCTGTCATCGCTTTCCTTTACGTTGCCGTCCAGTGAAGTCTGGCTGCCCTGCAGAGGCTTGTTGTCCTCATCACTGCTGCAAGGGTAAATAAAGACAGAGGTTAAAGGGTAAAATGGAGCAGGGCCTTGTTAGACTGTCAGTAGACCAGGACCCGGTCGTCAGCACAGGTTAAAGGGGAGGGATTAAACGTTAAGGGATTACAGGTAAAGAAATGACACTAGCATCTCTTGGTGAAGTGACTGAATGTTCAGGTGACTCTGAACTTAGAGCAGAATTGTTGTTCTTCTACTTTTTTCTTTCAATATTTCAGTCTGTAAAAAACAGATTGGTTATTTTGGTTCTACACAAAACTCCCATGATTCTGAAATAACTACTTATTTCTGTATTTATTTCCCTCACCAGACTGGACATGAAGCGGTTTCTTCATACACCGTCTGCACCGTCAGTGACTACTGGATTATGTTCAACCAGGTGGGAATCTGAAGGTGACACATTTTTTATCAACTGCACTCATCCCTGAGCCTAACTGCAGCGCAAACATCTTTACCACCAAGACCATCTGAAGCTGGTTCCCTGCTGCCTTGAAAAGTGAACTCAAAAATGAGTTAGTCATGTCATGAGGTTTGTGCTAACTCAACCTGAGAAAATGAGCAAAGAAAACTTCAAATGTAGACTTTCATCAACAACTGTTTAGTCAAGCTTTGCTTTCAATTGACTTTTTCCAAGTTTTAACAATTAATTCTTCACTTGACAGACTGAATTTACAGGGATTGGAGCCACAGAGATCCAAATCTAGAACCAGTTAGTGTGATCTTAATTCACTGTCAGCAGTGTTCAGGAACATGTGAAGAAACAACCGTGACCTAGTTTAACATGAGTTGAAGACAGCATGTTTCCATCATTAATATGTTCAGAGAAAATCTATGTTAGGACGTCTGCCAACATGCTGACAATGTTTTTTAGAAACATAATTTATTGAGTTAAGTGGACTCTCAGCAGTACGTTCATTCAACTTATCAAGTCAAATTTTAATACCAAAGATGCTGATAGATCTACAGTAAGAAGATCTGCAGACCACAGTATTCACCTCTGGGTTTTAAAAGGCTGCCCTGTCTCCTGGGAAATACCTTAATGTAGAATTCAGATTTTTTGAGAAATGTAACACTGCCTGGATTTGTTCCTCTACAATTAAAAGGCTTCTTCTGAACCAGACTTTCAGTATATCTACTTTCGTTTTGTTTCTCTCGTGCCCTCACTGGGCCTAAAACATGCAGGATATGAATGAAAGCATCCATGACATGCCACAATGTCACTTTCTGTGCTGGAAAGTATGATGCCAGCCAGAATAATCAATCAATCGATCAAATAATCAATCAGACTTTATTTATATAGCACTTTCACATAAATGAAATGCAACACAAAGTGCTTTAAAGATTATGAATCCAAGCAGAATTACATTTCCTCTAAATCTATTTGTCAAAACTAATGAGCAAACAGTATTTCATAGAAGACAGGGGTAATGAAAAGAGATGAATACTGTCCTATAAAGTTCAGATATCTGCACAGACATGCTAAACCAAGGCCATATTCTGACATGAGATCTGAACATAGAAAAGCTTCAGTGGAGTTGCTTGATCTCAGTTCAGAGAATGGCAAAAGTGGACTAAATGACTTTAAGGGAAGAGAACTTCATGCACAGGGATAAAGAGCTCTGGACTAGCATTAGCTTTCTTATCTCAGATCAAGCCAGTAGCAACACAGCAGGAAATGCATTTGAAGGATGCAAAAGTTCTGTGGGATTCTCTGCTCATGTGTGTGTTGCATTTCAAGATGACCAAACATCACGTCTTCAGATTAACAGGACAGAACCTACACTTCAGCTTCTCAGAATCATCATGCTCCATGCTGAACCAGTTTAGGAACCTCACACATATCAAACACACACATGTTAATAACCAAGAACACAACAGGACCACGGCAAATTCAACTCAAGTCCATAATCCAGTGTTTGTTTCTGCATTCATTAAAAAAATAACTTTCAGAGAACATCAAGATACAGAGAGAGAAGAAAATAGTAGCCTTTCAGAGCAGAGACAAACATGAAAGGATGTTACATGTAAGAATGCACCAGAAGGTAGATTAATGCTCCTTTAATTCCACCTGAGAGACCAAGTGTGAGGAGAGGGACAGGTGTGTTAGCTCCAGCTTAGTGGATGTGAAAATAAACTGCAACTATGAGGAGCAGGAAACAAATCCTGGCTGATTATATCAACTGTAGCCATTTAAATATGCAGCCTCCTGAATTTAGGGACTAAAGGTAATCACACTAATGGAAGTGAAGTTTGGGGTGAAGGAAGACAGACATGACATTTAATAGTTCAATAGTTTAATAGTAATTTATTACTGAGAGATTTTTTTGTTTGTTTCATAGAAGGGAGAGATGAGCCATCATATATGGTTGTACTTTATTGTATTGTGTTATTATGTTTGTGTTGTTTGTTATTGATTGTCTTTGTGAAAATGTTATGTTGTATTGTTCGGATGAGTGTTGTATGTGCATCCTGTTCTGTCGGATGAGTTGGTGTATTTGCCTTTGTGTAATGATGAGTTTAGATCCCAGGAAGAATAGACACTGATTTTCAGTGGCTAATGGGAATCTTTATAAATAAACAATAAACAATAAACAATAGTTAGGGGGGTCTTTTCTGTTTTTTTTTTTTTTTGTATTTAATTTTTTTTTCTTTTGGCAACGTGGACTTCAACAGAGTCTTCCAGCACAAACACATTGCAGTAGTGTCCTCACCAGTCATTTATTCACATCCAACCATTCCACAAACCCCCTGAAGAAATGGATGAATGGTTGAGTATATCAAAGAAAATTGATCAGATTCTTCTTTTTTATTTTTATTGCCTGACAAGCACATCTGTCCTGTTAAGTTCACTAGATGTGTAGAAAAGAGCTGGTATGGATGGTTCTAGAAGTCTTTTCACATTAACGACCATACGTTTCTTGGGGCCATGCACTCTGATATCACCCATGCTACATGCAGCAGGAGATACGCCACACATACAGTTCCTTGTGAAAATATTCGGCCCCCTTGAACTTTTCAACCTTTCGCCACATTTCAGGCTTCAAACATAAAGATATAAAATTTTAATTTTTGGTCAAGAATCAACAAAAATTGGGACACAATCGTGAAGTGGAATGAAATTTATTGGATATTTTATACTTTTTTTAACAAATAAAAAACAGAAAAGTGGGGCGTGCAATATTATTCGGCCCCTTTACTTTCAGTGCAGCAAACTCACTCCAGAAGTTCAGTGAGGATCTCTGAATGATCCAATGTTGTCCTCAATGACTGATGATGATAAATAGAATCCACCCTCTCTATTTTTAAGACCAGGCTTAAAACGTTCCTTTTTGACAAATCTTATAGTTGGGGCTGACTGGGTGACCCACAGGGGTTCGGCTTGTGTCTTCATTGCACAGCTGACTCCTTCTTGGACGTCCCTTCGTTCTGCCTCTAGTCATGCTGCTATAGGCCTAGGCTGCTGGGGGACTTTTCTTGACGCACTGAGCCCTTCTCTATCTACCTTTACATTTAATATGTATACCGTTATTGCAGTACATTCACTCTGTTTCCCCCTGTGTTATTTCTCCGAGTGTCCCTGGTCCCAGAGCTGGATGCTTCAGATCTGCGGTCGATGTTCCACCAGCTGGTCCAGTCTCCATCATGTCCACTGTGGGATGCTGCTGCTGACCTTCCTCCAGCCCTCTGCTTCCAACTCCCTTTTTCCACCAGTCAACTCTGCATTGCCTTCACTATACTGTTATGCTAACTTACATACTGTTTGAATTTTACTGCTAGCTATATATGGAGTATGTTTAATGTCAGAGCCGTACATCATCAGAGTAAACTATGAGTCAGTTTTCAATGTTAGCTTATACTTTGTCTGTGTCACATATCCTGTCATGCATGTATCCAAATGTGTGTTGTGTTTTCCTTGCTTTCCCACCCCTCCCTCTTCTCCCATCCCTCCCCCTTGCCCTCCTCTGTCCTTCTCAACCCCCCCGGCCAGCAGGCAGATGGGTCCCCCCTATATAGAGCCGGGTTCTGCTCGAGGTTTCTTCCCTGTTAAAAGGGTGTTTTTCCTTGCCACTGTCGCCTTTGGGCTTGCTCTGGGGGTCAGGCATATGGGTTCTGTAAAGCGTCTTGAGACGAGTTGACTGTAATTGACGCTATATAAATAAAATTGAATTGAATTGAATTGAACCTGTGTGTAAGCAAGTCTCCGTATAAATGCACCTGCTCTGTGATAGTCTCAGGGTTCTGTTTAAAGTGCAGAGAGCATCATGAAGACCAAGGAACACACCAGGCAGGTCCCAGATACTGTTGCGGAGAAGTTTAAAGCCGGATTTGGATACAAAAAGATTTCCCAAGCTTTAAACATCTCAAGGAGCACTGTGCAAGCAATCATATTGAAATGGAAGGAGTATCAGACCACTGCAAATCTACCAAGACCCGGCCGTCCCTCTAAACTTTCACCTCCAACAAGGAGAAGACTGATCAGAGATGCAGCCAAGAGGCCCATGATCACTCTGGATGAACTGCAGAGATCTACAGCTGAGGTGGGAGAGTCTGTCCATAGGACAACAATCAGTCGTACACTGCACAAATCTGGCCTTTATGGAAGAGTGGCAAGAAGAAAGCCATTTCTCAAAGATATCCAGAAAAAGTCTGGTTTGAAGTTTGCCACAAGCCACCTGGGAGACACACCAAACATGTGGAAGAAGGTGCTCTGGTCAGATGAAACCAAAATCCAACTTTTTGGCCACAATGCAAAACCATATGTTTGGCGTAAAAGCAACACAGCTCATCACCCTGAACACACCATCCCCACTGTCAAACATGGTGGTGGCAGCCTCATGGTTTGGGCCTGCTTTTCTTCAGCAGGGACAGGGAAGATGGTTAAAACTGATGGGAAGATGAAGGGAGCCAAATACAGGACCATTCTGGAAGAAAACCTGTTGGAGTCTGCAAAAGACCTGAGACTGGGACGGAGATTTATCTTCCAACAGGACAATGACCCAAAACATAAAGCCAAATCTACAATGGAATGGTTCACAAATAAACGTATCCAGGTGTTAGAATGGCCAAGTCAAAGTCCAGACCTGAATCCAATGGAGAATCTGTGGGCAGAGCTGAAGACTGCTGTTCACAAACGCTCTCCATCCAACCTCACTGAGCTCCAGCTGTTTTGCAAGGAAGAATGGGCAAGAATTTCAGTCTCTGGATGTGCAAAACTGATAGAGACATACCCCAAGCGACTTGCAGCTGTAATTGCAGCAAAGGTGGTGCTACAAAGTATTAATGCAAGGGGGCCCAATAATATTGCACGCCCCACTTTTCAGGTTTTTATTTGTTAAAAAAGTTTAAAATATCCAATAAATTTCGTTCCACTTCACGATTGTGTCCCACTTGTTGTTGATTCTTGACAAAAAATTAGAATTTTATATCTTACTCTTGTCATAACTACTGCAGCCATTAGAGGGTGGTGTCATATTTGCATCTGTTTTTTGAAGCATTTGCGGAAATGCTGCATCTAGCAACAGCGTAGTAAAATGTAACTTTGCATCGCAGTAAACTCCTTGAGGTGGTTTATGGAAAGACTTGATGCTCTGAAATTACAGCAATTAAGTCTCATAATTATTTTAATTTTAAATCCAATGTGCTGGTGTAGCGAGCTAACAAAGCAAAAAATCAAAATAAAAACATGATAAAAATGCACTGCAGTAAACAACAGAACATTTGCTTTTCCGAAAGCAGGATTAAGAGGACCCAGGTGGTGTTACAGGAGACTCATCGTCCTTCATACCTTTCAAGAGATCTTTAGGCCAATGAAGAAAAGAAATCCACACAGAGACAGAGGACACGGACATAAGGTGGGGTGGGTAAAACAGAAAGACAGTCATGAGACAGATGGATAACCAGACATTCAAAACAGACACTGAAAGGCAAATCTAGATATGTCATTGTAGGAGATCAGGCTCAACACTGACATTTCTTTGGTAATTATATAAACAATCAAAGCATAATCCTAATGACACAAAACAAAGCAGGAGGTTGACTTTTTAATAAAATAAATGTTCATTCTGTGGGTAAGCTAACTAAAGAACTTGTAATAACTTGGGTCTTGTTGTTTTAGGTGTGGTATTGTTTCTATCATGTCTAAGAACATCAAGCTGCTGAGAAATGGGAGCAAAGAAACTGCAACACTCAGACAATCAGACAGGTTCTAACAGCCCAGGATCCTAATTACTACACACTGGATGATGTCCACATCTCTGGAGTTTCATGTTCAGGACTGAAGTTCTTGTCCCACAGTAGGGTTGGGTTGTAAGCCAACCAACAGTTCATAGAGTTTATCCAAGCCATTTTATGTGGGAGTAAAACTGATGAGAAACTGATCTCACCAATAAGCCAAACATTCTGACCACTCACCAACATCAGTACCTCTGGTTGTCTCAGAACAGTCTAAGCTGTGGGACACACCAGCTAGTGAACAGGCAGCTCTCAAAGACTCTGTGTCAGATGTCAGGGTGTGTAAAGAGCCTCTTTCACAGGGGCCAAATCACAGAAGTTTCTGGGCTTTTCTTGGTCAGCAGTAGTGAGAAACAAGGGACAGTGATCTTAGGAGCAACAAATGCCAAACAAGTGCCACCTGTTTGAAGTTGAGCTTGAACAAGTGTGCTCTGTGGCAGTCCAACCTCAACTTACAGAGCTGACAGGATCTTGTTTTGGTATCTGATGCCACAGCTCACCTTCAGTAGGCTTTTAGAGTTCATGACTTCATGGGTCAGAGCTGGTTTTGTCATCGGAAGAAATGGTCATAATGTTCTGGTAGTAGATCCTTCATTTCACAGCAAAAGTGTGTCCACAATTACAATGTGCCCAGCAAGTATGGGAGGCATGTTCATAACCTATATGATTGTTTGAGTTTGCATTTTGCGATGTCTGATTTTTGGAAGCATCGTTGCCACATTCATGACACAACAATTAACTTGACCAACTATGAAATTAAAGGCCCAGGTTGTAATAAAATGGATTTAATCTTTGACAACTTCACCACACATTGTGTTTTATGTGGGCTGACTAGTAAACTGTTCTTTCTTAAATAGCAAATGATGTCCTGTCATCTGAAAGAAGACAGAATGTAAAACAAGAAGAAAACAGGACAGACTATACACAGGGAAAGTCTTTCGTGTAACAGTTGATAAGTTTTTACTTTTTAATGAAGCATTCTCTACTTCCAAGATTCCAAGGTCATTACTTGTCGGGACAGTTTATTGGAAGTGTTTGTTCTGTTTTTTGTCCTCCAAACATTCTCCAGTTGTTTGTTGGCTAAGTCATTTCCTTAAGGGTGTGAAATAGTGCCAAACATAGATTACCCTGGCCCCCTGCCCTCACTACAACCCAGATTGATCTCCCTTGCCATGTCTCACCCGGTGCACCTGGTGGCGGATGCTTTTTATATGTCATCCAGCGATAGAAAAACAATGCAATTCATCTCTTGAAGGGTAAAAAACATGTTAGTGCCTTGGCTGGTATGAAAATGTGCCTCCCACACTGTCCTCTCTGGGATCACTACCTGTCCTTGTCCTGTTGAGGAGCTGATCTGTAAAGAACCTGAAGTGGTTATAGGGATGGATGCATGTTTGCTCTTATTTTTCAAGAAGAAGTGTGAGAGCTTTGGGTACTGACTGATTCATATGCAACTCCGGGTAAATGCAACACTGCCGTATTACATTAGGAGAAATGGAGTTGTGGAACTGTGGCTTCAATATTGAGCTCCATTAAAGGTAGCTTCAGACCACACAATAAAAGAAGAAATGAAGCTTTTGACTGTCTCAGAGTGTTATGGTCTGTGTGTTTTCAATGAGGTTTGAATGCCAATGTGCTCTTTCGATGCAACTCCAACACTAATGGATAACCAAATGCGCAAATTAATTTACAGTGCTAAACAAATTCAGACAACCACCATTCTTCTCCAGCTGGAAAGATACAGAAACTCACAGACAAGGATTCCTGAAGTCATTGCTCCACAAGATTCGCAAGGTTTTTGCCACCACTGTCCTAAATGAACAGTATTACTGATTACCAAACATTTTTTAGGTTTCTGGAATGGTTTATCCTCCAGTATGTCCAAGATCTTTAATCAAAATAACATCTTTAATACTAAAATATAATTGTTGTTGCTATCTGTGTGTTTTCAAATTCACTGTTTTACAAAAAAGCAGAAACAAATAGTAAAGCACATTATTAGTTTTGATTGAGACGCCAATATACAGCTATCTGCTTGCATTCCTGAACAGAAAATTGTGTTATAATGGTTGTCTGTTGTTCTTCTTCTCAAATTTGGGAATAAAAATGTGAATCTCCACTCCTCTTCAAAATGGTGAAGCATAGAGAACTCACTGAGAAAGACTGAGTCTGAATTAAAGCTCTCCATGATGCTGGATGGTCTTTGAGACATAAAGTGTTCTCACAGTGTGGTCAGTGTCATGGACTGGATTGCAGAGACTGGGACAAAATGTGCCAAGAAAGAGGCCGAAAACAAACTCTATCTGAAGCAGATGTCAGGTACCTCAAGATTTGAAGTCCTAGAGACAGAAGGACAACCACTGCTGATCTTCAGCCAGAGATTAATGCTTCTAGATCAGAATCTGAGAAAGTCTACAGATTGACCATCAGCAGACGACTGAAGGAACAAGACTTAAAAGAAGAACAGCTGCTAAGAAGACATTATTGAGGCTTCAAACATCCAAGAACGCCTAAAATTTGCCAGGGAGCACAAACACTGGACTGTAGATGACTGGAAGAAGGTAGTCTGGATGGATGAGTCCAAGTCTGAACTCTTCTTTCAGCATCGTCGTGATTTTGTCCACAGAAAAGCTGGAGAACGTTTTCATGCTCGATGCATTACACCCACAGTGAATCACAGTGGAGATTCCATTATGCTATGGGGTTCCATTTGTGGAAACGACATGGACAAATTAGTTCAAATGGATGGTATCATGAACAAGTTCTACCAAAACATCTTGGTGCATCATGGGATCCCTTCTGGATCGAAGCTGATTGGTGGTGAGTTCATCTACCAAGAAGACAAGGACCCCAAGCAGAAAGTCCTGGAACTGATGGACCAGCCAAGCCAATGTCCAGACTTGAATCCTACTGAACAGATCTGGGATTTATTGAATTCAAAAATAGATCGCACAAAAGTTTCATTCAAAACAAATCTCTGGGAACATCGAGAAACTATCTGGAACTCAACAACAAAAGAGACTGTTGAAAAGTTCTTAAAAACAACGACCGCAAGAATGAAGCTGTTATCAGGACCACAGGAGGTCATAGAAAATACTAAGATTTTTGGTGAATATGTGTGAATAAGGACTATTTAGTTGGTCCAGTTTGTTATCTGCCTAATAACAGAAAGATTTCTAAAATATTTGTATTTCCTTATTTTTATGATACGTGGTCAAATAAATTCGTGAAGCACCATATCTATCTATCTATATATGTATATATATATATATATATATATATATCCCCCTCTGGGTCTTGGCCTTGATGTGGCGAGGGGGCTTGTGCGTTCCAGTGATCCTGGAGAGCGATACCGTCTGGAGCTCGCTCCTGGTAGGGTCACCATTGGCAGGACGGTCTCCAGGTAGGTTCCAGACAAACAAAGACCCCAGTGTGTCGGTACGCTGTGAGGTGGCAGCCCCACCAAACGACTATCCTGCGGAGGGCTAACAACCCACCCAGGAGAAACCCCCCTTTTGTTACGAAACCGATCAGAAAAAGAAGCCGGACTGCCCAACATGGTAACAGACCCCAGCCTGCCCCTGACCAACGAGTACGGATCAACCTTCGTCTCAGGACCCGTATCGCCACCTGGAACGTCCAGACCCTCCTTCGCCCAGGAGCCGCCACCCTGCTATCCCGAGAGCTCTGCCGTTATAACATCACACTGGCAGGGCTCTGTTAAGTTAGATGGCAGGGAAGTGGTGAAATAACAGCTGGCGACCACAGTTACAGTGCCTTGTGAAAGTATTCAGCCCCCTTGAACTTTTCAACCTTTCGCCACATTTCAGGCTCCAAACATAAAGATATAAAAATTTAATTTTTGGTCAAGAATCAACAAAAATTGGGACACAATCGTGAAGTGGAATGAAATTTATTCGATATTTTATACTTTTTTAACAAATGAAAAACAGAAAAGTGGGGTGTGCAATATTATTCGGCCCCTTTACTTTCAGTGAAGCAAACTCACTCCAGAAGTTCAGTGAGGATCTCTGAATGATCCAATGTTGTCCTAAATGACTGATGATGATAAATAGAATCCACCTGTGTGTAATCAAGTCTCCGTATAAATGCACCTGCTCTGTGATAGTCTCAGGGTTCTGTTTAAAGTGCAGAGAGCATCATGAAGACCAAGGAACACACCAGGCAGGTCCCAGATACTGTTGCGGAGAAGTTTAAAGCCGGATTTGGATACAAAAAGATTTCCCAAGCTTTAAACATCTCAAGGAGCACTGTGCAAGCAATCATATTGAAATGGAAGGAGCATCAGACCACTGCAAATCTACCAAGACCCGGCCGTCCCTCTAAACTTTCACCTCCAACAAGGAGAAGACTGATCAGAGATGCAGCCAAGAGGCCCATGATCACTCTGGATGAACTGCAGAGATCTACAGCTGAGGTGGGAGAGTCTGTCCATAGGACAACAATCAGTCGTACACTGCACAAATCTGGCCTTTATGGAAGAGTGGCAAGAAGAAAGCCATTTCTCAAAGATATCCAGAAAAAGTCTGGTTTGAAGTTTGCCACAAGCCACCTGGGAGACACACCAAACATGTGGAAGAAGGTGCTCTGGTCAGATGAAACCAAAATCCAACTTTTTGGCCACAATGCAAAACCATATGTTTGGCGTAAAAGCAACACAGCTCATCACCCTGAACACACCATCCCCACTGTCAAACATGGTGGTGGCAGCCTCATGGTTTGGGCCTGCTTTTCTTCAGCAGGGACAGGGAAGATGGTTAAAACTGATGGGAAGATGAAGGGAGCCAAATACAGGACCATTCTGGAAGAAAACCTGTTGGAGTCTGCAAAAGACCTGAGACTGGGACGGAGATTTATCTTCCAACAGGACAATGATCCAAAACATAAAGCCAAATCTACAATGGAATGGTTCACAAATAAACGTATCCAGGTGTTAGAATGGCCAAGTCAAAGTCCAGACCTGAATCCAATGGAGAATCTGTGGGCAGAGCTGAAGACTGCTGTTCACAAACGCTCTCCATCCAACCTCACTGAGCTCCAGCTGTTTTGCAAGGAAGAATGGGCAAGAATTTCAGTCTCTGGATGTGCAAAACTGATAGAGACATACCCCAAGCGACTTACAGCTGTAATTGCAGCAAAAGGTGGTGCTACAAAGTATTAATGCAAGGGGGCCGAATAATATTGCACGCCCCACTTTTCAGGTTTTTATTTGTTAAAAAAGTTTAAAATATCCAATAAATTTCGTTCCACTTCACGATTGTGTCCCACTTGTTGTTGATTCTTGACAAAAAATTAGAATTTTATATTTTAATGTTTGGAGCCTGAAATGTGGCGAAAGATTGAAAAGTTCAAGGGGGCCGAATACTTTCACAAGGCACTGTATATATATATATATATATATATATATATATATATGTATATATATATATACATACACACACACACTGCTCAAAAAATTAAAGGAATACTTTTTAATCTAAGTACTGCATCAAGTCAGCCAAACATGTGGGATACTGATCTGGTCAGTAAGTAACTGAGGGGCTTTTTAGTCAGTTTCAGCTGCTTTGGTGTTCATAAAATTAACAACAGATGCACTAGAGGGGTAACAATGAGACAACCCCCAAAACAGGAATGAGTTTACAGGTGAAGGACACTGACATTTTTTTCCTTCCTAATGTTTTCTGACTGTTTTTCACTAGTTTTGCATTTGGCTAGGGTCAGAGTCACTTCTGGTAGCATGAGGCGATACCTGGACCCTACAGAGGTTCCACAGACAGTCCAACTCCTCCAGGATGAAACATCAATGCGTGCCATTACCAGAAGGTTTGCTGTGTCTCCCAGCACATTCTCAAGAGCATGGAGGAGATTCCAGGAGACAGGCAGTTAGTCTGGGAGAGCTGGACAGGACTGTAGAAGGTCCTCAACCCATCAACAGGACAGCTATCTGCTCCTTTGTGCAAGGAGGAACAGGATGAGCACTGCAATAGCTCTACAAAATGACCTCCAGCAGACCACTGGTGTGAATGTCTCTGATCAAACAATCAGAAAGAGATTTAATGAGGGTAGTCTGAGGGCCCAGCGTCCTCTAGTGCCCGCTGTGCTCGCTGACCGGCACCGTGGACCTCGGCTGGCATTTGCCATAGAACACAGGAACTGGTAGGTCCACCACTGGTGCCCTGTGCTTTTCACAGATGAGAGCAGGTTCACCCTGAGCACATGTGACAGACATGAAAGGGTCTGGAGAAGCCGTGGAGAACGTTATGCTGCCTGTAACATTGTTCAGCATGACCGGTTTGGTGGTGGGTCAGTGATGGTGTGGGGAGGCATATCCATGGAGGGACACACAGACCTCTACAGGCTGGACAATGGCATTCTGACTGCCTTTAGGTATCAGGATGAAATCCTTTGACCCATTGTCAGACCCTACATTGGTGCAGTGGTCCTGAATTCCTTCTGGTGCACGACAAAGCCCAGTCTTATGTGGTAAGAGAACTCATGCAGTTCCTGGAGGATGAAGGAACTGATACCATTAGCTGGCCCCCACGCTCACCTGACCTGAATCCAATAGAACATCTTTGGAACATTATGTTTTGTTCCATCCGACACCATCAGGTTGCTCCTCAGACTGTCCAGGAGCTCAGCGATGCCCTGGTCCAGTTCTGGGAGGAGATACCCCAGGACACCATCCATCGTCTCATTCAGAGCTTGTCCTGACATCGTCAGTCATGCATACAAGCACATGGAGGCCATACAAACTACTGAATACCATTTTGAGTTGCTGCCAAGGAATTTCAGAAAATGGACCAGCCTGCCACATCAGTTTTTCACTTTGATTTTGGAGTGTCTTGAATTTAGCCCTCCTGGGGGGTTGATCATTTTCATTTCCATCAAACAATGTGACATCTTTTCATTCCTAACACATTATCCAGTCCATATCAATGTAAATATCCAGTTCGTTTTCCCCCCACATTGAAATATGATGTTTTTTAAAAGTGTTCCCTTAATTTTTTGAGCAGTGTAAATATATATATATATATCAGTGTGTGTGTGTGTGTGTGTGATTATGGTGAAATGTGGTGTTGCAGACATCAACTGTGGCAGGAACTATCAGAGTATTTAGCACTCTGGGAGGTGTCTGTCTGTCTGTCTGTCTGTCTGTCTGTCTGTCTGTCTGCAGGCTTTGTTAAAACTATAGCTTCACAAAAACGAAGATTAACTCTTAAAGCTTCACGTTTGTAACAGAAATCCAAATATAGGTCCAGTTGTTGGTGTGTTTTGACCTGTAATTTTCAAGTAATCAAGTACTAATAAATCAGTCAGTTTTACAATCAAACTAAAAACACAAAACGCTTTTTTTTAAATCAACCTCACTGATCATACAGTCACTGCTGACATGGACAGTATTTGGTTACAGTTGGTATTTGAATCGACTGTTTAACAGTCTTAAGGAACCACAGCTTGTCTTGTTGTCTTGTGCATTTTCTGCTCTTTAGGCCTAATACAGCTGCTATGGCGTTTAACTATCTTCTATGATGTCATAGCTCTAATAGTGCATTAAGCTGGACTGACATTGCTGACATCATGAATGAAAAGTGTTCACTCTTTGCAGACTGACCAAAGAGCCAACGATGCAGGCTGACTGTCTGGTTTGTTCCCCTCAAACAAACTTCACCTTATCCAGCCCCATTCTGCCCTCCCCACCTCAGAGGAAACATTGCTGCCCCCGACATGCGCAGGCTATGAGAGATTCCGTGCCGAAACCAAGGTACCTGTTCTCGTTTTCATTCCTGTCAGGGACAGATGACCCATTTCAGCGTGAGGGAGAGAGAGGGACGAGATGTGAGGAAACATTGGAGACAGCGAGGAAGAGGCGGTGCAGAGAAAGAGAAAGGAAAGAGGACAAGCTCCACATGATACGAGCACGTAAATCCTTTCTTTCACACACACACACACACACACACACACACACACACACACACACACACACACACACACACACACACACACACACACACACACACACACACACACACACACACACACACAGCAGAGAGGAGCTGACAGGTTAGATGGAGTCAGGGCTAGAATCAGAGAACAGCAGTGACCTTGACTGTAAGAGAGGGGTTGATGTTAGACTCACTGCTGATTAATAAACAAAGCGACAGATAAATCACACAGTGTTAAACACAACGGAACACTCTGGTGATAATAAATGCTGCCCCCACCTCTGTTAAAATTACCCTTCAAATGTTAATGCCATCAGAGGCCTTGCTGTGTCAAACACTGCAGTTTTATGTAAAAGCACAGCTATCTAATTTTTAAGTGCTGTATTTACATGTTTTCCTTAATGATAGTCTTTGCTGTTATATGTATTAATATGCAGCCATTTATATTTCCAAGGTTAGTAATGAAACTCAGAGGTGTTTTCTCATGCTAAAATGTGCGCAATTAAAGCGAAAAAGTTACTTTTATAAGACTGAGTTATGTCTATTTAAAAAGCAGGTTAAATTCAGCATGTTTTTAGTCAAAGTAGGCTGCAGACAGAATTCAGACTCATTCTCCATAAAGAAGAAAGAGGTCACAGTGATCAGTGGGACCTGAAAGGAGCAGAAAAGACATCACTTACCAACACATCCTGCTCTAGACTTTACACGCTGCATTTTCATGTAGACAAATGCCATCTTATAGTAAGTAAATGTTTTCTAAAAGTCCACTGCAGTATCTGCTCCCTGAACAAGCAGGTTTAAGAACTGATGTCCAGATTCAGTAGAACGTTACATGAAGACACTAGTCCGGTGCTACACAAAATGTCTTATCTTCATATTGTTTTGTTTTCCTGCTGTCCACAGAAATAGCAGAAGAGTGTTTTTTGTGTTCTGACATTGGGTTGTAAAAGGTTACATCTTTCTTGTGTTTGTCTTTGTGATCTATTTATATAATTTTATAATCACTTTTGTCATTTCAGTTCAGCCAGTTACACAACACAGCTGTAATCAACAAAGATCTATTTCATTGTCCATATGAGACACATGATAGAAACATCATCGCATAGCCATAACTGAAAGATGTGTCCAAAGCAGCACTTCAAGAGCTCCTTTTAGAGCAACATTATTCCTACAGCTTCAATACACAATATTAGTCTCCTCAGGGCTCCTCATGTAGAAGGGTCAAGACTCTGCAGCAATATTAAGAGAAACCCAACAATTCTCTGAGGATCAGCGCATGAAACGGACCTTCAGATGTATCTATAGAGCCTTCTGGAAAAGCCAGTGAAAGCTGAAGTTACGTAAATACTGCTTCCATTTGCTGCTTATTCCCTGAACCCCTCCAGAAAGTGTCTCCAGCGTTCTAACTCGGTGTTGGTCATACAGTAGACATGCCAGCAGGCTGTTTTTTTCTACTTACTGGTAATCAAAGGATCCATCCTGGTCTTTCTGGTCCACTGGGTCCAAGGGGAGATCTTTTTTGTCACGCACTGACAACACAAGGACAGTAGAGACATTTTCAGTATCTTGCTGTGAGCTCCACTGTTATTATTGTTAGATTTGACAGACAAAAATATCCACAGGTTAGGAGGTTTCTGGACTTAATCTGAAAATGGAAACCTTTAGTTAGTTCTCATATGTTGATTTAGTGTTCTCCAAGCTAACACTGTGTCCCAGTTCCATACTTATACCCTAATGGAGGACTTTACAAAGTGCAGATCTCTGCCCATATCTGGATCAAACAGCAATCAGTCCAGAACCAGCATTTTCTATTTTTGAATATATTTTTTGTCATCCAAAGAATTGTACAATAAATACACAGATCATCATGATAGATAGCAAAATAATGGACATTTTACAAGATGTTTACTCAGAGTCATCAATTCAACTGCTAGCATTTGAAAACAAAAAAAAACTTATTTCAATAGCTTATGATTTCTTTTCAGTTCTCTGATCTGCTTCTTCAGTAGTCCTGGTATTATCTGGTATACTGTAGGATGCATCTGGAACACAGTGCACTTTTAAATAGATGTTCACATCTGTTTGAGTTAAAGTTGTATAATATTGGTTTAGGCTTAGAAGGTGCATCAGTACTGAATGTAAGCTCCTCTCATTAGTCTGTTCCTGTCCATCATTGTTCTGTTATAGTCGTTAGATGACTTAGTTCCTCGCTGGCAGTTAGTTCTGAACTTGGACTGCACCTACCCAGACCCATGGCCAAACCAGTCACGAAACCACCACCTAGACATTATAGAAACTGTAAAACATGACCACAACTCTGATTTCTGTTCTTCTAAGTCATTACATTATGACACACTTTAGGTGAGGATAAATGTTGTATCGCTGCTTTTAATTTTTCACTGAACAAAAAAAGGTCACATTTTAAAAATGTATGTTATAAATTGTTTAAGAGCAAAAAAAAAAAAAAAGAGTGAAACATTGAAAAAAACAACCAAATGCCCACATTTTAGATTCTGATGTGTCAAATACCCAACTTGCGACTCCACCAAGGAATGCAGCAGAATTAGGTGATGATCTGCGTTGGTCTGTCTGTCTGTCTGTCTGTCTGTCTGTCTGTCTGTCAGCAACATTACTCTAAAACAAACTAATGAATTTGGATGAAATCTTCAGGGAAATGACACAAGGACCAAGTGATTAGATTTAGGCAGTGATGCAGCTTATAGTCTGGATCCATGGATTTGTTAAAGATTTCTGTATCATTGCCAGATAGCAGCACGGTGCCACTGTAACCATGACAACAAGTGAACACTACATCAGCTGATTGCTGATGATCACATGATTGTGATCCTACTACAAATCCACTGCTGAGGACTTATCAGGACTTCTCCTACAATGACTGAGCAGCCTTGGCAGAGTACTGCTCTCTGAGGGCTTTTCTTCTTGTGTCAGTGCCTGATGACCTGTAGTTTTATTTTCTATGGCAGTTGCTTAAACAATATACAAAACTGAACATTGACGAAGATTTTTATTTCCATATTTTTTTGCTGTATTGGCAATGACAAACAAAAGTTTAAATCTGAGCTAAAAGTAAAAGTTGTTGCAGAAAATTGAATCCCATCATTGCGGCACTCTGCCATCGATATTCATAATTCTGTGAATAGAATGGGATGCTTTGTTACTGATTACTGTGGCAAATTATTTGTCAATAAAAAAATTCAAGTACTTAGAGGAATTTGGCATACTGAACTTTGTCATCAGCAGAAAAGACTGGGGTAGGAGTTAAAAAGACTTATTCTTCATCCTACTCCTGTTCTTGTACATGGGATGTGCGTATTCTGTGCTTTATAAATTGTATCCATTTGTTGATTTTTTTTTAACGCATTACCATGGAAAAGAATAAATGAAATGAAATGAAATGAAATGAAAAAAAAAGTATTTATGGTTGTTTTAAGTTAAAACATCAGTTTACTGTGGAAAAACCTTTTCTGGAACTGGGGTCTCTATAGCCTTACCTGGGTATTTGCCTCCTCGACTCCTCTTGATGAAGCACACGATGAGTAAGATCAGGATGATGAGGGCGATGGCACACATCAAGCCAATGAACCAGCCCTGAGTGGCGATGTCTACGTGGTCTATGTAGGCTGAGGACAGATACAGAACACACACAGGGAAGGGCACAAGAGACAGAAGAGTGGAAAAGCTGTGAGTGATTTCTGGACCACCGTGAATCAGATCCAACACACCAGACAATCTGTCCTCATCCCAGAGATGTCCACCGAACCAACATCTCATTATCCCACTTCATACGCCAGCTGAAATAAATAGTGTTAAAAAATATAGCACTTTCCAAGCAGAACAGTGTTGTGAGTGTGGAAGTCCCAATAGCTGAGGGTTTTAGCTCCTATAGCCGTGGCCACATTAAGGGCCATTGCTTTTTTTTTAAGTTATTTTTTTGGCCTTTATTATATATCGAACAGTGGAGAGAGAGACAGGAAACATGGGTAGAAGAATTGGGGAAAGACCTGCAGTAAAGGGCCATGGGCTGGATTGGAACCCATGGCCACTGCGTTGAGGACAACAGCCCCTGTTTATAGGACAACAGCCCCTGTTGCTGGGACTATAGCTCTTGTTTATGGGACTATAGACCCTATTTATGGGACTATAGACCCTATTTATGGGACTATAGACCCTGTTAATGGGACTATAGCTCTTGTTTCTGGGTTGCCCACTCAGCCACCTGAGCTATCCGGGCAACCCACAGCCAACGCTTTAGGTGTATGACAAGTTAACTTTTTCTATTATATGCACTAAATGTTTTGTCAATAAAATCATTCAGTAGATTTACCATGACCAGCTGTTGCCTCTGAACCATCACTACTTACCAAACTAAGAAAAAACGTGACCGGATTCGCTGCATTTGTTTCTGCCTGTCAACACATCGTACCCCGTATTGTACAGAAGGCTGCTGGCATCTCCTTTTTGCACATAAACAGTTGACTTGACCTTTGACATATTGTCATGTGGGATGAAAATTAATGATAGTAAAAAATCATGGCAGGGAATTCCAGCTGTCCTAATCAATAAACCCATAGAAAAGAAGATGGACACAACCTTAGCCACATTACGTTGAAGAACATCACTCAAACATGACTCAAAGAGCTCTGTTGCTTTATTAGAAGCCACTGAGTATAAGCACCCTTTGGCTAATTGAGAACTGCAAATCGTGTGACTGTTACTGAGACCATCTGGTCCTGATGAAGATTTGTTTCCACATAACAAAGCCAGGTTTGTCTTAGTCTAAAGTAAAAACTTTCTAAAATTTCATATGGCAGGTCCAGTTAGTGTTACAGTCATATACAGGAGCTAAATACCCAGTTAATGAAGCCGAATCAGTCAACGTTGTGCACCATCATTTATCATTTCATACATATCTTGTGCAGACACACTAAGAAGAGTTTCAACCAACCTATTTGCTCCACAGAAGAGAATGTGTCAGTTGGGAGAAAAACTACAGGAATGTTTGCAAGTTCCACTGAAAAAAGACAACCGAGCTGAAACTGGATGCATCCACATGTAGAGGGTGTCTTCGTGGGACTGAACAGAGTTTACTTTTGGAAGAACATGCAATGTATAAAAAATAAACCATGATAACTCACCCAGCATTGACTGAGCAACTGTAGATACTACTAGTGACACACGTGCACCCAGAGTAGCCCACCTGGCTGGAACCCTGGTTCCACCTGGCCAGGTGTGGTCTCACCTGGTTTGGTCTTAAAGCTGACAGATTTGCTGCTGACGCTGTTGAGCTCATGGGAGTAAACCCTCAGGTGGTATTCGGCGCCTGCGATCAGATCCGCCACTTTAATGGGGGGCTGTTGTTTCACCTGTACAATTTTCACCGTCTTGTCACCTTGGAAACACAAGAAAGGGGCCAATGACACTCCGGGGGGGGGGGGGGGGGGGTGGCTTCGTTCCACAGTAACAGCTGTGCTTTCTAGCAGAAGTCACAGCATCACAATGGTTGGTAGGGCGGCTGGTCTTTCTGGCTGATAGCAGGGTTGTTAAAGTAAATTGAGACTGATAACAATGCAGTGCCCGTCTCCAACAGAAAGATTCATTCAACTCTCTGCAGTATTGAAGCAGACGCATGAAGTAGTTTCAGATGTTCAGTCATTATACTCTATGAACAAGTTCAATTCAGCTGACACATTCTGGTTCATTTTCCTTTTTTTGATGACTCTGAGATTACATTCTCTCTCAATGGCATAATTTAGCAGAAACCTCATCAAAAATGGGGAATGAACAAAAATAGGAGTACAAGGAACAGGTGCTGCTTCAGGCAAAGCCTCAGATCCCCCACTATTAAACAGGCTCATGAACAGGCCTCTAAGCATGATGGTTCCACCTGGTAGGATGGAAATGGGCCATTGGGCCATCGCCCTCTTTGTTCAGGGGCCAGGATCGCAAAGCATTGTTTGTCTCAATTATTCACAAGCTCACACTTTTATCTGAAGTCAAAAGAGAAAACACTCAAAAACAGCCAGCATCTTTCTGGTGGAAGGATGTGTTTGCCATGACGTGGCCGAGCTATGAGCAGTGACAGGCAGCAAGAGGAGGTGGCTTCATGCACTATGCTTATCAACCATTTCACAGGGTTGGTATCATCAACAGAACTCATTCCAAAGCCATGCTATTCAGAGAGTCCTCAAACCAGCCAAAGAAAATGTACAATACAAAAGAAGGTGTGCCTTTCATTTTACAGAATACGTCAGGCAGTGCTGTGCGAAGGATGACATTAAGTACAACGCGGCGCACCAAACATTTTCAGGTTAGTGCACAAAAATGACTGCATGAAGGTCTTTAAAGCTTCTTATTGAAGTCTTTACTTTTAAGTCACTGGTCTTTATTGGATTAATGCCACGTGTATGCACTAGCACCCTATCCTAACCCCTCATGCTGCATTCCTATGCACTAGTTTTTGCACTGCGAGTTCCAATCTGCAGTATTTGCTGCTGTGGGACCAACAGTTGTGTGATTTATTGACCCTTCCTATGAATTTCACAACATATTGTAAAAAAGAGCATTAATGTGATGGGTTGAAACAATTACTGTCGACATTCTTCTGCATCAATGTCCTACTGTAATATCTGGAAACTAACTTTGGATTTTAAGATGGTTCAACATCAGGAAAAAAACATTTTGCTAAAAAGTAAAATGTCAGCAAATATCTTTACTGTGTAAACATAATTTCACAGTCCTCTTCCTCATGTCCTTACTGTATAGCACTGTAATACTCTAGATTCGTGTACGAGGAGAACAAGATAAATTATCAAATAATAGTGACAGTCTGAATTAACAGTAGAGTCAAAACTGTGGAATTACTTGCATTTAGTAGCTCCTATGAAAAATACAGGATAATGTACATTTCCACAGCACAAGTTCCAGGCAATTCCAAACTTATTTTTTTTAAACCTCACTCTGTCTACAAATGATCTTTTGTGCAGGACTAGATGTTGATATCCCTTCTTGCATAAATGAGACACCTAAGAGTCTGTGGGATGGTCCAGTGAGTGAGGGCATCCTCTGGGTTTTCAAGGGGATGCCCTCCTTTATCGGTGTTCCACTGATAGGCCCATGACACCTCCAGAGGGTTCAGCAGTGAATCCCAGCATCCCAGGTTCACCACCTAGATGCCATCTACTCATTTGAAGGCCCAGGTGGAGTCCTTACTCTTCCTCCACAGTCACTGACTTCCCTTTTCAGCAACTCTGGAGAGGTCCTTCATCGCCTGCCGGTGGGCGTTCCCGCTTACTCCCATCTCCCGTAGAAGCCTGGATGTCGAGATGGCTACAAATCCTCTGCAGCCTACTTTGACTGGTCGGATCCTCACCTTCCAGCCTCGCTGTTTTGCATCGCGGGCAAGCTCCATATATGTCAGCTTCTTGCACTCATAAGCCTCCTCTACTGAGTTCTCTCAGTGCACTGTGAGCTCCATGATGTAGACGTGCCTGAGCGAAGCTGACCATAGCACCAGGTCTGGTCGCAGGTTGGTGGATGTGATCTCAGGTGGGAGGCAGAACTTTAGGTCCAGGTCTACCACCATCTTCCAATCAATCTGAGCAGCCGGGTGTAACGGCCTTGAACAAGGCTGGTCTTGCAGCCCACTAAGATGTGTTTGGGTGTAGCTGGAGTTGGGCAGGTGGTAGGACATTATGGGCCGCCTTGATGGTGAAGCTCACTCTAAACGTCTCCATATCCAACAGCTCTGGACTAGAGATCTTCCTCTTTTCCACTCCTTCCCATGTCATCCACTGCCCTTGCTTTGACTGCACGATGGCTTTTGTGCACCTGTCTGCTTCCTCCTGCTGCCGTACTTCCTGCATCACAAGCTTGTGTCTTTGGGATGGAGTGGCCTTGTTCCAGGCTGGGGTGCTAGGCCCAATGCCAAGACCACCTCCTTCCTGCTGCACTTGGCCTACAATGTCCTTATGTCTGAGTGCTGCCTTTGTCTTGTCTGGTTCTATCTATGTTCACCAGGCTGCTGGTTACCTCCTTCCTTAGCTGTTCTACTTGCTCTTTATCTTTGAGGGAGGCGTCATACCACTGACCTAGGCTTTTCACAGGGTTCTCCGAGACAGAAGAATAGTCATCACCAATGTGAAAGTGATAGTCTGAAAGTTTCCCCTTGATGATGGAAATGCTGCTGGACTTGCTTGGCTTGAGCCTCATGTGAGCCAGCTTGATGTTTTCTTGCAGTTTACTCAGCAGTCGAATAGTGCAGGTCTTGGTTGTGGTGAGTGCTGTGAGGTCGAGTGAGTTTAATGTTTAGCATGACGTTTTACCAGGAATTGGAGGCATCTGTGCCTTAAGTTTTATATATGGTTGCTTAACAGCAATCCAAAGACAACACATGAATGAAATGTCTAAGTAGGAGATCACTATTGTCTGTTTTTTAAGATTAGGTCTATGGAAATGTCCTTTATCCTGAATTTGTCAAGATAACCGGTAAATTGGTATAAGTGTAGAATGTGTCTTAACAGAGTTAAAACACACCGATCAGGCATAACATGATGACCACCTTCCTAATATTGTGTTGGTCCCCTTCATGCTGCTAAAACTCCTCTGACCTAGTGGTTCATGGACTCAGGACCTCTGGGGATGTCCTGTGGCACCGGGATGGTAGCAATGAACTCTGTGGGTCCTGTGGGATGCAGGGTGTTCTATCTAGATCAGGCTTATCCTGGACCATCTCACAGAAGATCAATAAGATCTGGATCCGGGGAGTGTGGAACCCGGGAGAACACTCCCTGTGAGCAGTCTTTGCGATGTGTCAGGGTGCACCAGTTAACCTCAGCATGTCTTTGGATTGTGGGAGGAAGCTGGAGGACCCAGAGAAAACCCACGCTGCACAGGGAGAACATGCAAACTCCATGCAGAAACATCCCAGGCCGGGATGTGAGCCAGGATCTTCTAACTGCGACTCCTTAGTGCTAACCTCTGAGCCACTGTGCAGCCTTGTGTATATGTTATTGTTATATTGTTACACATTACAACAATGCTTCTGGATCACTATACTTTTTAGAATATTTTTAATAGTTTCTAATAGTTATGTTAGGGAAAGTCCAACAACTTTAGTTTTACTTCAAGCAGCTCGTGCTTTTTAGAAGATGAAACAATAGCTCCAGATTTTACAAGAACAGATTCAGTACAAACACCTTTGAATAAATGTACAGTTTCTACCATGTATCCCACTTCTGAGTCCTACTCACATTTCCCTTCCTTTATTAAGACAGGTATTCCCAGTTGTCCTGTCTTTTGCCACCAAAGAATCATCCTCTGACAGTCATGGAAACAGAAGGATGATGAAAGCCAGATGATGGTTGGAGGAGTGCTCGCAGCCTCCTGCCACTCTCTACCTTACTGTCAAAGCTTTCAGATTTGACCTCAGTGAACAGGGGTAGATCAGTCTCATCATCCATTTTCTGTCTGTTCACATTCAGATTTCATGAAGAATTAAAACCACTGCCCAGGTACACAACAAATACATCCTTCTTTCTTTCCATCCTCAGCCAAAGCCTGTTGAACTGGTAGACCGCTATAACAGCTAATAATGTGTATGAGGACCAGGCTGTCCACTTTCTACCAGCTGTAGGATGACAAGACATGAAGGATGATGACTTTTATCAAAGCACTCAACACCCAGCCAAAGGCAAAAGCAAATGATGATGAAGGCATGGATGACCAAAAAAAGTGACTCATTCAAACATCAGTTTATCAGCAGCAAGCTAAATAGCCCATTCACGTGATTCAAAGCCAGGCAGTGGGCTGAAAAGAAGCTATTGTGATGGTGCACTACACACAAAGTTAGTAGTGACATAATGATCATCACCATTTTCAAACACAAAAGACCAAACGGACAGAAAGAGTGCAAGAAAGAGCAACAGGCACAGACTGTGGTACCTTCTGCCTTTTTAAGAGTTCAAGTTTTAGGCCTTTAGAAGCAAAAATCATGTTCTTAAAAAAGAACAGGTCTACATAGCACAACTGCTGCTACAGCTGGAGCTTACTTTTGATGAGAAATCACATTTTATATGTTCTGTTCCTGATAAAAGACCTGTGATGGCACAAATCTGAATTTTAAACCTATTTATGGATTTTCCTTCTTTAATGCTGTTTGCTCTCTATGCTCCAGCCTTGATGGTTTTTCAACTTGTCTGTCATGTCAGCAAAATTGTCCAAAAACAGCTCTGCATTAAGGCTGTACTGAGAATGTTTTGGGTGAATTTTTGGGGAACGAGGACACACTTCAGCAAAACCCTTGAGCAAAGACTTGTGGGGGGGAAATTTCCACAGATTTCCAATGGAAGTCTGTTTGAAAAATAAGTGCTAAAAACCCACTAATTCATATGTTTGTCCAATCAGTTTAAAGAAGTTTAGTTTTTGTCCAGACCTAGATTGTGTTGAAGTTGCTAAATGTAATATTAAGCAATATGACTTCTTTTTAAACTGCATTTGGGGGTAGAACAAGCTAAAAAATCAGACAAATCAGACAAATTGTGGCTTAATGGAGCTGATATGACGAACATGTGCAGCAAAAAAATATTTATTAAAATACCTTGAGGGACACAATCCCAAAACAGTTCAATGTTTAGTAGCAACAACCAAATAAACTATATTACGCACAGTCTCACATAGTGATTCGGGTTTTATAATTAGAAGTGGTCAAGTCTTCATCTTTAGCGGTCAGGCCATAATCGAAGACTGCACTGGACTGGGCTAACTTTGCCTGCTCTCTGAAACAATGCCCTCTGTCTGCTCTGACACTTTATAGCCTACTTAGTATCACCTTGTAACTCCATTACCATCTCCCCAATCTGGTTGATGTACTTTCCAGTTATGCTCCGGTTTAGCTTTAGCCTTCAATAGGTCAAAGTGGGCTTGGTCTGGTTTCTTACTGTCCAGTGTGAACTCTAGCACAAACTCGCTGCTGCCGGCCGGGAAGTTGTGATTCCAGCTGACGTTAGTGTAGCCACTGTTAGCCTTCACCGTCAGATCCCAGATCCCAGGGGCCACTACACAAGGTGGGGTGAGGGTATGGGGTCAGGGGTAAAGGGTTAAAGGTCAGGGGCAAGGGGCAGAGAGGGCACAGTTACAACAACCACACACAGACTCCTTTCAGACCTATGCATGGTTCTACTATGGCGGGAGTCTTCCTATAACGATGAATGTTTTGACCAGGACTCAGGAGCCACTCAATATGTTCATGGACAGAAAATTCACTCATGACAAAATTTCAGGGAATTTTTCAGTTCATGAAACACTTGACTGTAATGTTTACTTTTTACTTAGGGTGGACTCCGATGTGAATAGTCATGTCCCAACAGGGAATCCCTCATCAGTCTTAATGCAAAAGAAACTCTGGTAGTTATTAACAATTTACTTTGAAAAAGTTTGTATTCTCACTTCCTGACCACAAGGATAGTTGCTGGCTACATCCCAATATTCTGAAGTAATTCCCCACTTTTTGTGCAGCAGGTACAGCACAGCTTATCAGAATGCAGCCTTGATGTAGTTTCCTGTTTTGTCAGGTGGGAGAAGGCAACTGTCTCTTGACATCCAACTGTAATTCATGCTCAGTTCAAACACCAGAAAGACAGTAACAAGCACAATGGGACAACAGCATGTACCCAACACAGTCTGATCGTTTTGCTTGGTGGTGACCAGCACAGGGAGTGTGATGGTAGTGCTCGCCTCCGTAGTAGTGGTGGTAGTAGTAGTAGTAGTAGTAGTAGTAGTGGAAGCAGTAGTAGAAGTGGTAGTTGTCGGAGAGGTAGTCGTTGAGGTACTAATGGTTGTAGGAGCGATGGTAGTAGGAGGAAGAGGAGCAAGAGGAGTAGGAGTAGGAGTGAAAGCAGAAGACACGGAGGCGTCGGTAAGCTCGACTACAAGGGAGGAGGAGGGAGAGAGCAGAGGGTTAAAGACATGGCAGCAGGAACATCAAACACAGAGCCACACAGACAGGAGAACGTCAGCAGAACCCTGAAACACACAAGAAGCACTCCTCAACCTGCACATCACTGAAGTCACCCTGACAGAACAAATGATCACTGCCCTCCACACCTGGATGCCACTGCCACCAAGAGGACAAATGCTGAAGCTGCAACATGTGTCTAGTACTTTAAAAATGAGAGTCTTTTATAGGAGCTAGGCCACAAAACCTCAATCATTGTTATCATTATTATTACTTTTCTGAAGCAATCAACTTTAAATGCAACTATGAATGAATCATTATGATGACAAATGAATAACTAAAGCCATGAAGTTTTGCTAACACCTTCTTTTAAAAACCTTCATTTTCTTTTTGATAAAACAGTTTTCTTTTCTCTTTCATGCTTAACTATCACATCAGCCATCAACGTTGGATCTACTGTCCGGTATTTCTGAGAAGCAGATTTAGGCAGACACTTCCAGGCCTTGCTATGAATTACAACAGTTATGTGCTGAGAATGGCAGTCCAACCCGGGAACTGTTGGTACTGATCAGATGTACCAGGAACACAGTACGGTATGTTGGAGAGCGCTGGTAGCTAGAACTGAATTGTAATTACTATTTTTAGTCTTTCTGACTTATTAAATATATACCACCTGTTTTAATGTGTAATTTGAAATTGAAGTTCTTGTTTGGCTGTTTCGATTTTCACAATATTGAAAAAAATCCATTCCTTAAAGAAGTTTGGCTTTTTTTATTTAAAAAATGTTTATAGTTCATATAGAGGTTTTCCACAGAACTCTGATATCTCTTAGGTGTGACATTTGATTCTTTAACACTAACTAGCTTTGAGGTGTGTTTGACCTGCGTGTTTGTCAGGCTTGAGTCAGATTCTACCTTCAGTTAAACAAGTGCACTTGTTTTCACCTTTGTGACCCAATGATGCCCCCTTGTGGGGACCAGACCCATCTCAAAGTGGCTCTTCCTTTTCCACTAAATTCATGTTGAAATGATGCTCACTCTTACTGTACCTTGAAGTTGAGATCATCTCCAGGCAGCAGAGGGTATCTGATGTCCTCACCCCAAACATTTAGCTCATACACCTCAAACCGCAACCAGCATGCTTGTGACATCAGACTGGGTTCCAAACATGCACTCAGACTGCAGAATGACTGAAAGACCAGCATGTTTAGGAGCCCTGACAGCTCACTGAAGGAGACTAGTTCAACTTAAAGCTTCAAGCCACCTTACCTGTACGCCCCAGAACGAATTGTTGACCCACTGAACTTAAAGGATGCATAAAGATGGCAGAGTGGCATTTTAAAAAAGCTCAGAGTGGAAAAATCAAGCCAGTGAGTCAGTGAGCAAGCCAACAGCTGATGGAGTTTGTTTGTCTGCTCTTTCCTATAATCACATCTCATCATTCATCACGCTACTTTCACTGTCTGGAAATTCTAATGCAAAGACGTGCATCTGATCCCAGAACAGCAGTTTGATCATGACGTATGCAGTGACAATGACAGGAGAGTCAGTACACAAGGATAACTTGTGTCTCCCAGACAGAGAGGCGGTGATGCTGTGAGGTTGCATTGTGAAGGTGCGCCATCAGGGACGAGGATTAGAAGACAGCACAGATACAGACATCTGGCTGGAGGATTCTGCAGCAGCTTATCTAATACTAATCTAGCTGAATATGACACCAAAGGTTTAGGATGTGTTCAGTTCGTGATGGGATGTAGCTGATACGGTAAATAGTCATTTCACTAAACGCGCAGAGAAAACAAGTGGTAAACAGGTTTATTCCATCCCTGAGAGCACACCACAGCAGCAGGCAAACAGCAGCTTCATACATGGAGGAAGGATGGAGCGATGAGCAGGAGCAGATAGACAAAAAGAAACAGCACAGGCAGCAGTTCAGTCTGACAGAACAAGAGCTAAAGCTGCTTCAGACGTTAGATCTTCATTAGAACTTATGACCTGCTCATCACTGAACCTACAGATTTTTTGTCACCTCTTTTTTCGCAGATCATTAATTATTGAGACTTTCTTGTTGCTGTGGTTTTGACTATTGTTTAAAAAAAGAACTGTCTCTGAGTGTAGTGATAGTACGTTTAAATACTGTGTACCATTTTGTTTCCAGATCAAAGTTTATGCTGCAATAACCTGCTGCCTGCTGTGATGTAGCTCACAGTTTAGCTCACAGGTGGTTCTATCCCATCTTTAGGTTCATTTGAGCCGCAGGGGCTTATAGAACTGTACTTTACTGGACAATACAGCAGGAAAAGGAAGGACTGGACTGCTGCTGTCAGTGCTGAGGCAAACATATATGGAGAATGGGGTGGGAGAAGGTGACAGACAAACACACCTGTAGCGTCAGTAAAGTTTTCTGCCAATGAAAAGAAGAGGAGAGAGAGGAGAACTGTAAGAGAGAGAGAGAGGGATGACAAGAACAGCTGGGAGGTTCAACACTTACCACTGGGAGCATTTACTGGAAAGAATTCCTGGAGATATTATTCTTGTTTAAAATTTTTAGTAGGGACTAGAATCTGTCTACTTATAGTTCTTACGGATAAGTCGTGTGAGGTCTGTGAAAAACACAGACCAAATCCCATTTATCTCAAATGTGCTGAAAGTGAATGGGACGATCTCAGCAGTGGATAGCTCCAAATCTGCTTAAATTACACAGATAATATTTGAGGAAAGCGAACTAGTTTTCTCTTTGACCAACCTGTCACGTCAGCATTTATTCATGACAACAGCTGGTCCTTGCTGTAATTCTAAAGTGTACAAAAAGGTGGAGAGGCTCGAGCGTCTGTGGCTCATTCTAAAACACAGACAGTTCTTTCCTCTGTTCATACTCTGACAGACACATACCAAGGGGCTACAAAATCTCTCACTTCCTGTTTCTGCATCTCTCTCAGGTTCCACTGATTCACAGCAGCAGGTTTTCCCCATGTAGACTCACTATTGAACCAGCTAACTTCCCAGACAGGAGCCTAGTGCAGCTGACAGACAGCAAGAAGAAGGTACTCACCCATGGCCATTAAAAGACACAATCAACGCTTACGGCCGCTTTACAATCATCAGTTAACCTAACACCCATGTGTGTGGACGGTGAGAGTTCAAGGTTCTGACCTAGAACCAATGTTAACCTTTACCACCCCATAATACCTCCAGTAAATAATAACAACTAGCCTGAATCTGCTCAGTGTCTAGTTGGCAAAATCTTTTCATTACCTTATTTATAATTACTACACATTCTTAATTCATGCATAATGATTTGTCTGACTACAGCGTTTTGTGGCTCAGTAAAATGTTTTCAGTGTTCCTTACTTACTTTTTGCACCTGTTTCAGTATTTTGAGTGTATTAGTAGAACGCTTATGAGCTTTAATTTTACACAAACACTCCCATACCCACATGTGTCAGTACTGCAAATACTCTGATATAAGACTGTAAAACAGAAAAAAAAAAACTTGAAAAAACATTTTTGATGAAACAATTCTGAATTTTACTAACAGTAAAATAAAAATGTGATAGAGCTCAGGTCTGCTAGATAAAAATGATTGAACCGAAGCTCTGTGGGACGGCTCACATGTCTGAACAAAGGGGGGTACCATGTCTTCAGATCACGTAACATTAGAATTACATGGACTTATTGAACGACCACTCCTATTCCATGCATGAGACGCCCACATGGACCATGCAGTTCTCTGATTCTGCAAATATTTTTAATCTCAAGACACAGACTCCTACAAACATCTGGAAGCAACCAGTGAAACTTCAGCTCCTTGGATTACATTCACTATTAGGGAGTCTCATTAATGTGAGCGAGAACGATCTTCTGTCTCATTTGGCATGAGTTTTCCTTGTGTGGCATGAAGGTAGTTGACAGACAGAGACTACAGCAGGCGTCTCATGAAAAAAGCTGGAGAGTTAGCAACACTGGGTTAGCTCAAAACTTCAACTGTCATCCCTACTTTTAGGTATCTATTTCAATCTTTTTTCCAGGTTTTTCTTCATTACTTTTCTATTCTAACCGTTTGCATTTCTTGTTGCTGTGTGTATTTTCTGAATCATTACTCTTCTTGTGTATGGCTGAATTATTCTAATATTAAGGCTTAGGGTAGTTTTACAGTGTTTGGGCAGAGCCATAGGTGAGCTGGTGTGCTCAATCTGCAGCGAGTGGCAGAGAGGTGGGGGGAGAAAGAAACAGGGACACTTTGTCCACCCATGCTTCAGGAGGCAAAGATGTAGAGGTACACCACCAGTCCTTCTCATTCAATGCTCTTTGTTTATTTGAATTATTTTCTACATTGTAGATTAATACTGAAGATTAACACTTTATTGTTTACAGCATAATTCCATATGTATACTTCTATAGTTTTGATATCTTTAGCATTAATCTACAAATAAAAAAAAAGGACTGAATGAGAAGGTGTGTCCAACTTTGGACTGGTAGTGTATTTCTAAGCCATCTGAGGGGAGGGCAGAAATTTTAAATATGCTATTTCAAAGAACATAGAGGAGTTATTACGGGTTTAACAAATGCTTGTAGAGGAACTTTAACTACATTTCAATTTCTGTGTTACAGATGAGTTCAGCTCCTACATATGATAACAGTGTCCTCTGGGGTACTACCCATCGTATGGGATTTCACAGTGTTTAGGGCATTTGTGGCTCTTTGAACCAAACTAACCTTTAAATGTGAGAGCAACTGAAAGGCTCAAGCATTTCTGTGGAAAGAAATCACTCTAATGACACTTACTTTACTGGAGGCAGTTACAGTTACAGATTATATTTGGTGTTCTATCTCAGTATTTTATTGGTTGTGGCTTAACCTATCAATTAAAAATTAATTATCAATAATAGCAATAATCTAACCGATGGAGATTTTCAGAGCTTCAGATTTGGGTTTCTTTTGGCAAACAGTCCCACGTAGAAACACTCACCCTCATTGGTGAAGTGTGGCGACTCCTCAGCATAGACCTCCCCCGTTCCCACCTGGGTCAGCGCCGACAGGAAGAACTTGTAGCGGGTGGATCGGTCCGACAGGCGGAGGGTAAAATCTGTCACATTAGGAAGGAACGTCTCCAGATGGGAGCGGCCCAACCTGGAACCGTTGACTGCACACACACACACACACACACACACACACACACACGTCATATTCATATACGAGCAGTAGTATTAGTTTCTATTTACTAACATGCGTTTTGTCTGTACATTCACAATTTGGTATTTAAATTGATGTAATTTCTGTTTTCTTGGCGTTACGTCTTGTTCCATCTAGTCAGACTAGATGTGTGAAAGGATCCAATGAAAAGACCCCTAAAGCAGAGTAAATGCTCAAGTCAACCATGTTCAGGGACTTTGTGGATTTATTTAGATTATATTAGCTTTTTGATAATTTTGTTTAAGTTAATTGTTAAAAGTAATTAACCTGAACAACCTGTCTGTATGGTTCTATTCATGTGGTAGTTGGTTGACTGGGTTTCAAAACAGTCTTTACACTTGTCCCCTCCGTTAGCTTCAGTTTTGCTAACTCATAACCTGAGTAGTTTAGTTCTGTTCTTTGGAAGCTGAGAGGTCTAAATGGAACCCCGTCTAATGAATACCATGACACGAAGCAAAGCAATCAAGTCCTCACAAACACCATCTAACTCCTATCCAGAGTAAACACAGAGTTTCTGAAAGTTCATTTGCAAGAGTCTGGTTATTTGGAATTGGACAAATCAGAGCAGCTTACCTGTTTGGTACCTGAGCTGGTATCCAATCAAAATGCCATTGGGCTCCAGAGGTTTTTCCCACTCCAGGTAGATGGTGTCCAAACTCCTGCGGTAAATCCTGAAGGACCTTGGAGCATCTGGAACTACAAACACACATAAAGGAGGAAAGAGAAAAAAAACAGGAGTGGTGTCAGCAGGCTAGGAAAGGACTCAGGAGACATGAAAGTGGTTTCTATGACGCCAGTAGTTACTGTAGTATAAGGCAGTTCCACCTACGGCCACTAGAGTCTAGAATCTGCACATCCTTTGACATCCAATCTGATAGTGCTAAAATGTCTCTTAAAAAGCTAGGACAAAATCTTTTCCCAACAAGACACGACAGTCTCAGAAAACTTCCATCCAAAGTGTGTTTAAGTGTGAAAGAGAGCGAAATGTTAAACAGATAGCGAGTGTTTCCCTTCCAGTTGTTGTTTTATTCTGACCTGAGACCTGTCATGTGAAGGAAGTGGAAACAAGAAAACAAGAATACCAACGACAGCATCGAGTGTTTTCTGGGTCGACCGATACGTTTCTTTATGGTCGATTGACACCTTTTGTTACTCATCAAGGACACTGATAACCGGTATTTAGAACTGATGTACACTTACAGCACAAATGAAAGTGTTGATGTCAGAAATTTAGAAGAACACAAATTCGAACATATTCATCTGAATGCCTTTGCTTATTTACGTTTTACATTTAAATAACTAAAAGATCACTTTTCAGCAGCTATCCTTTAGCGTTGATGGGTTGTTAGAGATACAGACAGCCAATTCTTTTTTAAATTGAAAATAGGCTAATAAACAAATGCAAATGATCGTGAAAATGCAGCGTATCTGCTCTGTTAATGAATGATGCTTATTAACAGATGATGTCTATAACAGCCATTTTTGACTGACACCCATTTCTTTTGGGTGATATAAAGTAATCTGAACCCATCATTACACCGTAATGTTGATTTTCACTCCTTTATCTTTTAGCTCCAAACCAACCATAAATTGGTATTTTCTGACTCAAGCCACTGTATCAAAGATGACATCAGGCACTGAACATGTGTACTAATTCATAATGTCTCTTTAGAATCTATATGTGAAACAAGCCATGGTTTCACAATAATATCTATTATAATGCATCAAAAAGGTGATAAATGCTACGTTTTCTTCAGATACTGTTGGGGTGGGCTGAGTCCTTACCTCCTTCCTTGGTGTTGAACGCCACTGTGTTGCTGGGTGGACCCTCATAGTGATTGTTGGCCACCACCATGAACATCTTGTATTTGGAGTAGGGCACCAGGTCACTGAGGATGCCAGACGGTTCAGTGGTGGTGCTGTAGAAACCTTTGGTCTTCTTCTCCTTACTGACAATCAAACCTGGAACCTGACTGGACTCACGCCAGTAGTACAACTGGGAAGTAAAGCAGGAAGTTAACGGTAAGACATGCAGATGAGGCTGAAAAGATTCAACAAGAAAAACTGGAAGAGACTGACAGAAGGAGTGAAGGAGAAAGACAATGTATAATGTAATGATAAACTCTGCAGTTGGTTCTCATAAAAAAAACTGCAGCTCGTCTCACTCTGTACTCCTTGAACTCTCCCTGGACACTGCTTGGATCCACAGGCTTCCAGTGGACGTGGGCTTTGGTGCGGTCAACCTTTGACACTCGCAGGTCAGTGGGAGCATCAGTGGGCTCTGAGCACACAGAAGGGAAAATATTGGTGAAAGTCTGGCAAACATTTTGCAGTGAATTCCTTCAGTGGTCAAAGTGAAATGAAACATTGATAAAATTGTCTGTAGCAGCACCTTTGGTTCATGGAGTTGATATCTGGTGAGTTTCTACTTACTGTCCTCTCCTGAGTATCCAATGATCACATTAGATTCTGGTCCCGATCCAAACTCATTCCTCGCCTGAAGTTTGATCTCATAAGGCACGTAGGTTTCCGTGTTGTGGACAACATGTTTGGACCCCACCGTGGTCACATTTCTCCACTCCTCCCCCGAATCCTTTCGTCTCCACCAAATGCTGTAGTGCAGGTTTGGACCGTTTCTCTCCAGATCAAGGAGGGGCTGGAGAAACACAGCAAAGTCTCACCCTACTAATTCTCACTGAGTCATTCCATGTCAATTCAACAAATGCTTGTTGCACCACTTTCTCAGATCCTCCCAAAATTTTTTTTGGGCTTTATTTGGGTAATTTTATGAACAAATGCAAAGTATTATGGTTATAAACATACAGTATAAGCAGTAATGATCTAATCTAATACCCATAGTCAGTCCAAACTTAATCCTCGCCTATGATTTTAGGGTTTTAAACTACTAAAAAAAGCAATTTATACTCCTTTTACATGGTCAGAATTTTTTCCCCTTCCAAAACTTTTACCCTTCTGGTGAGAAAAGTATAGAAATGAATGAAAATAAAAAAATACTGGACTGTGGAATTTCCCAAAATATCCTTATTATTTCATGGGCGACTTTATTTTGGGTTTTTCATGCCTCTATTTTAGGACTTATTCTTGTGAAAAGACATTGAAAGAATGAATTTTCTTCTTTACTAATGAAAGTTGCATAAGGTAAAAGTTTTAAAACATTAAAATAAAGCTTATTTATTGATTTATAGGCTGTTGAACTCAGGTATAGACCCAAAATAGCCTAACTTTAGGCATTAAAAAGTGCATGTGGGATACATGGTACGCGGTTCAAATTTTTTTTGGAGGAACTAGTATGTGTGAAGTATGTGTGAACTTACTTTCATATTTGTTTCTTGTGCCAAAGATGAGCAACTGCTGAATCAATTTACTATATATTTTGATCCTCGTTTTTGTTTTTAGGAACCATTTACATGACCAACTAAAGATGAAAGATGAATCTGAAGCATCAGCATCGTAGTATAAGTTACAAAGGGCATATCTGAAGTTAATTATTATATAGACATTGTTTTTTCTTTCATACAGTAACTGAATAAGAAGAAATGGCATCACTCCCAGACTGCATTCTCAGGACAGCCTCGGTATCGTATTTGACTTATCAGCTGAATTTGAAGATTTGCAAGTGAAATTCATGCACCCAAAAGGTCCCAGCAAGAAGTTCACATGGCCTAGAAAGGATGACGTAGTGTGGGTGCCTACAGCCCACATCCTCTGTCCAATCACTGCTCCTTCAACACGCCGTGGTGGACAGTACCACATATCTGGTGCAGATGATGGCCTGATTTCAGAGAAATTCAAGCAGTTCAAAGGACAGAAATAGTGGTGTGATAAGTTGGGGACAAATTACATGTTTTACATGGGACCTAAGGCAATATAACTCATTTTAACTGCAATATATTAGTTAGAATTCCTAAAAAAACGCCTATAAAACATAGTGCATTTCTTGGTTAAATTGGCCATGAAGGATTCAAGAAACAATGTTGATACTTCAGATATCAATTATTCGGATGTTTATTGTTATACAGACAAAGTTTCATGTTTCTACTCCATGTCCCACATTGGTTTCTGTGCCAATATATGTATGGTGTTTTTCAGTCTGTTTCATAAATAGGCATCGTTTTGAGGTCTAAGGAGACTAGCTAGCTCTTGGATATTTTTAGGTTAGAGAGAACTTTTAAGGTACTTTGAGATTTTTATAACATATGAACCTTGTTACTTATTAAAATTTGTGAAAAAAATGCCTAAATTCTTGAAAAATGCCATTTTCGCCAAATTTTTAAATTGCCCTGTACCACAGAGAAATGGGTATATTCATTCCAAATTTTTTTTCCTGCTCTATTGTTAAGGTGTTTGAACCCTTCAGATCACTTGTAAGTCTATATCATCAGTCAGTTCCCAGTATTATCTTCCTAAATCAAGCCTTTCTACCTAAAATATCAATTTCCGAGTGGAAAAATAGGGATTTAAATATTTTATAACTTAGCAAATAGCAATCATATGATGTTAAAACTTTGCAAGTAATCTATTCTTATGTTGGGATAGTTAAAAAAAAAGTTTGGAGATGATCAGAGGAGGTCATGCAACAAAATTTCCTCAGATTTGTTGAAATGAGATGGAATGACTCCACTGCTGTGACCTGTGTGGGTCCTACCAGCACTGTCAATTCAGGCAGTTACCCAGGAGTTGTCTTGATTGATTTTATACTGTATTACACACCGTTCTCAAAAGAGGATTTCTCCTGGAGCATAATAAAAAGGATTTTATAAAGAATTTCTCATCTTTTGCACAATGACTCTTTGACAAAAAAGACTGAACATTTTTCAGATCTCTTAGAAACTGAAAAAGTTTAACTGTCTACATATCCAAGAATATATTTTGTCAAATCCAATGCCATTTTAGATTTTTTTCTATTAAAAAAAGACAGAAAATTCTGCATTTGTACTTCTATAACTATTTTGAGATGACCTTTTCACTGTTTCATTTCATGGATCACAAACACTCTCTGGCGTTATCACTCGTGTTGCTCATTTATAATGTTCACAGTTTTACAGACATTTTTGCACATCCTACCTCCCAGGTGATCTCCATGTTGTCCTTTTTGGACCCCCATCCTCGCAGACCTCTGGGAATGGCATCTGGGGCTTGTTGCAACAGAACAGAATGCACTTAGAAAAGCCAGCTCCAGCAAACCACATGTCTGCAGGTACAGGGTTGGACCTGACGTTTACTGGTGTCTGCCTTCTAGAATCACTACTTCATTCTGTATATCAGATTAAGGACAAATAGGTCTTCACTCAAAAACTAACGAACCTTTTAAAAAGGTCACACACACTCTTACCAACTGTTTAACAACACAGAATTTAATAATGTCCTTTTAAAGTAGTTAGGATAATGAGGGTTGCACAGTGGCTTGGTAGGTAGCGTCGTCAGTTTGCATCTAGAAGATCCCCAGTCCTCATCCCAGCCTGGGATCTCTTTACATGTTCTCCTGTAAATGTGAGGCTTTTCTCCAGGTTCTCCAGCTTCCTCCCTCAGTCCACAAACATGCTGAGATTAATTGGTGATTCTAAACTGTCTGTAGGTGTGAATGTGAGTGTGATTGTTTGTCTGTATACAGCCATGGCCATAAGTTTGGACACAGCATGACTTATGTCGGTTTTGATGTCTATTACAGAACATAAGTGTATTGTAAGTGACAATTTTGTGGTATTTTCTAAGATTCACAAGCGTCATGGTACTTGTGTCCAAACTTATGGCCATGGCTGTATTGTCCTGTGTTTCACTGTTATGGTTATTTTTTTACCTGCCTAGGAAGTTCAGATGTAAATTAGCATTGTTGCTATAATCCTTCATAGTTACGTCTATGACTGTCTGAACAGACGTTTATTAAGGTGCACTGTTCCCATCAAATAAATAAGTCAGCTGAGATGGACTCCAGGCCCCTGTGACACCAATGAGGAGTATAGATAATGGATGGATGGTGAATAATTAGACTTTTTATGGACAGTATATGAAATAATGCATCTAACTTTAGTGCAGGTAATTAATCAGATTTATCTGACTGTTTAAACACACCAGGCAGCATGTCGTCAGATGGGTGGAGGTTTGTATCGTCTCTTACCAGCTCCACTGGTCTTGTAGCGAGGTGAGGGCCGGCTCGGCTGACTCTGACCTACTGAGTTGATGGCGATGACCCTGAACTGGTAGTTGACGAACGGGGCGAGCTGCAGGATGACGGAGTTGAGATCTCCAGGGTAAGTGGACAGGTTCTGCCACCTATTTGGTTCCCAGCGGTCCTCTTCAAACTGGACCAGGAACTCTACACAGAAACACGTCTGACATGAGAAAAAGGAGGACCAGCTACTGATGGGGATTCAGGAGGTCCTCTGTGCTGCTTGGTTCAGCTCTGTCTCCTGTAGTGGACCACATAGAGTTGTGGCTTCTTATGTTCATTGACTGAATTCAGTGATTAATGGCTGACTTCACTATAAATACAGATTATAGATGTCATTTGATGAGAAACTGGCTGTAACTCAATTTAACAGACAGCTCTTATTATACTATGAACTTATTATCCCTTCATGATAATTTTTTTGCTCTGATCTTGGAGACCTGAAATAAAGTGAACCTCTTAGCTCCCTCTGACGTCCACCATCCCACCACAGGATCACCTAACACGTTTTTGAGAATATAAAATGTGATTCAACCTTCCCAGGCTGGTGAGAAGAGCAGACAGAGTGCAGGTAGACAGAGGGTGTGCGTTCTGACCTGTGATGGCGCTCCTGTGGTCGTTTCCAGGGATCCAGGTGAGGCGGACGCTGCGGGCTGCCGGGTCCGACAGATCCAGGTCCATCGGGGGGTCTGGACGGTCTGCAAAGAAACACGCAATCTCCTGGCTTTAGAAATGTGAAACACATACAACCACACACAGACACAGAACCACAGGCATGCTACAGAGCACCTTCACTTACAGTAATGAACGCCATTTATTGTCATATTTTATATCTTTAACATCATCAGAACAGTTCCAGTCTCAATATGAGACTAAACTACTTGCCAGAGTGGATTTAAAGTGCGTGCATTTAAAATCTGTGTTAAAACAATCCATTCTCTCAAACACACAAAGATCTCTTATATAAACAACATTTTCATCGTACCTGTGCTTTCATAAAAACAACAGGACATAAAGGCACTAGTTAAAGTAGAGGCAGGAATAAAAAGTAAAACAATAAAAACAGAACTAGGACAACAATGTGAACAAAGACAGAGAAGAACTTCCAACCAAGCCGTGTGTTACCTGGAGGCAAGGCACTAGAGACTGAGGGGTTGAGGGAGGCTTCCTCTGTGAGGGTCAAGGAGCAGGAAGTGGGTATAAAGGTTAGAGTGTGTAGGTTAGTCTACAAGCCAATCAACAACAAAGACACAATGCTAGCATTCATTTAGTACACACTGTAATGTTCTAAGTTAGTCTGACTAAATCTCAGTTTGAGGCAACCATATGATGACCTGCTTTAGAGATGATCATGTTCGCACTGAGGATGGGTCACAGGAAAATATCATTGTATTATTTAGCATTTTCTGAATATATGTTTTCATTTCTGAGGACGTGTCTGCATACATGTAGTGAAATAAACAGCAGAGGAAACAGATCTATAAAGGAGAGGATAGAAAAAGTCCAGCATCCTTTTTCTGTGACTCAAACATATTTTTCTGTGCAAAAATCTCGACTGTCAAATAAAAGGTCACACAGAATGCTCAAACTGAGTCAGTTAGCTTCACTACAGCAGCGTCTACACTGCACACATGGATGTTCATGAGCTGCATGTAAACTGCTGATCACTTTCAAGGAATGAGTCAACTACAAACACAGGAAGGCATGCATGAATAATATTTTGAGGCACATAGCTGAAAAATAGCTGTCAACAAAAATTGAAGACATTTTATAAAAAAAATGTACAGAATATCTACAGTTGTGAACAAAAGTTTACATGTACTTGTAAAGACCATGAACATCACAGCAGTCATGAGTTTCCAACATCCAATAGAACTAGCATTTCCTGATGAGCTCACTAAAACACACACATCTTTATCACAAAAACAATCATGCATTTTTGTTCTTTCATGTATTATTATAGGTCTTCTGGAAATATGACAAAACCTGGTCTAAAAGGAGTAATACTCCACTGCAGTGTATGGTCTGATTGTGGGTGTACCTAACACAGTGAGGCGGGCTGAGGCTGAATCCTGGTCTATCTCAGATTTAACAGTGCATGTGTACGTTCCCTCATCGCCCTCATTGACATTGGAGATGGTCAGCGACTCTTCACCCTTCCTCAGCCTGGAGACACACAGAGATCAGTTGTTTTACAGCTGCAGCATTTCATTTACTGGGTTACACTTTGTCTCTTCAGCTTCCTGCTGACCGGTGCAGTTCATACAGACCACCACTAGCTGTCATTACCTCCATCCCAGAGACAGAGGCTTATCGTCCTTCATCCAGGCCACAGTGACAGTCAGGCTGGGATCAGACTTCACCTTACAGTCAAAGCGAGTTGTAGAGCCCCTGACAGCTGATTGGTGCTCGGGCAGTCGAACTATACGAGTCGGTTCTGGGTTGGAGTTAAGATCAAGAGAAACACACACACAGAAACAGGTAGAATATGAACTTGTGACTATCAGTGGAAGGTGATTCACTTTCTGTCTGGAGACGCAGAGTTTGGTGCCGCAAGGTCCAATCCTGAAAGTGAGAATTCTACAGTTTATTAATCAGATGCTTTTATCCAAAGTGATGTACATCTGAGAGTAGATACACCACAAGAAGGATCAAGTCAGGAGGAAACAACCTGGAGAAGACTCATAAAACTCGTTCTAGTGTGACAGTAGGACTGTGGTGTCTACAGGCAGTGTGGACGAAATAGATTTTTTATTTTTTATTTTTTTTGCAGTCTGTTAAGTGCAAAGGTGTTCAGTGAAGAGCTGGTTTTTAGCCTTTTCTTAAAGACTGAACAGAGTTTGGTAACTTGTTCCACCACCGGGGAACCACAGAGCAGAAGAGTCCAGCTATGGTCCAGCCCTGTTCTGGAGGTTTTATCAGGAGCCTTTGGTTGGAGGGAGGGAGTGTAGACCTGAATGAGAGAGTTCAGGTAGGCTCGAGCTGTTTTCATTCTAGTTTTCAATGCAAGTGTCAGAGTTTTGAATTTTATGGGGGCAGAAGCTGGAAGCCAGTGAAGAGATGTGAACAGAGAGGTGACATGAGCTGTTTTTGTTTGGTTGAAAACCAGACGTTCTGCTGCATCCTGGATCATCTGCAGAGGTTTGACCGTGCATGCAGAATTCACACAAACATCCATCTTTCTAGGGCTGCACAGTGGTCTAGTGGTTAGCACTTTCGCCTTGCAGCGAGAAGATCCCCGGTCTGGGCCTGGGATCTTTCTGCATGGAGTTTGCATGTTCTCCCTGTGCATGCGTGGGTTTTCTCCGGGTACTCCGGCTTCCTCCCACAGTCCAAAAACATGCTGAGGTTAATTGGTTACTCTAAATTCTCCGTAGGTGTGAATGTGAGTGTGATTGTGTGTCTGTATATGTAGCCCTGTGACAGACTGGTGACCTGTCCAGGGTGTCCCCTGCCTTCACCCGAGTCAGCTGGGATAGACTCCAGCACCCCCCATGACCCTAGTGTGGATAAAGCGGTGTATAGAGGATGGATGGATCCATCTTTCTAATCATTAATTTGACTAAAACAAATACGTGAAGTTGGCTTTCGTGGTCAGATAACTTTACTTGAATAAAAACGCAATTCCTTCTAAAAATTATTATTGCATATTATTGCATTCATATTGAAAGTATGTTGACAGACTGTAGGAAATGTAGGCGACTAGTGTCAAAGTCCTGTGATTTGTACGTCCAGCCATCCACACCAGCATCCCCTGCTCTTTAACAGATCTTCAGTGTGATATAAGAAAAGCTTCGCCAGAGAACATAATCCAGGCAGCAAATCAATCCGGCGGTGAGCCAAACCACACTGCTGCACTTCACAAACCTTGGTGTTTCAAAGATGTTCTGACCCAGCTGTCAGTGACTCAGGTCTACACGTCAAACATGCTGTCTGGAATAAGTGACTGTTCAAATACTGCTTTGTACAACGTGGCACGATCTGCAGGCTCATAATGCTTTGCCTCATTGGTGTATTTAACGACGCACATTCAGAGTAAGGGCAGTTTTTAGCAGAAAGGCCAGAAAAGCATACATTTTCATTGGGCTTTTTCTAGATGAGAATCTCGTCTTGCCATCTGACTAAAAAAATGAAATCAAACTTAGCACAAGTTAATTTAAAAGACTTGCTACTTGTTTTTCTCTTTATTGTACGACCTTTTCAAATGAGCTGGGATCATGCTGTTTTTCTGGAGTGGGCCTTATCCACACAGACCAGGGTTGGTCATTTTGGGAACTTCAGTTGTGAAGTTTGAATTTGGGTTTCTGTTTTTCTTACCGCAAAAACTATAAAACCAAACTCTGACTTAACAAATACATTTCTGACACATCCTCTCCAAGCCAATCATTTCACTGCTATCAACTGTTAGAACTGTTTTCTCTGCTGCTGTCAACAGTCGTATTGGTTGTTACTTTGATGAACCCTCCTTCTCTCCACTCATTTCCAGTTTTCATCAGTGCCAGCACCCAGTGGTCCCTCCACTGAACTTAACAGAAGCCTTGCTCCAATCACATCCAAATGCTCAGCTGTTGCTCCTCATTTCTTCACCCCATGAGGCTTCATCAAGAGTCATAGTCCTGACTGTACCTTTACATCATGGCAGGGTCTAACTGCTGAATACTTCACTCGTTTCCTCTGCTTTTCCTACCATGCACAGTATGTCAAATACATTACTTTAACTAATCGTTTAATTTATTTGCCCTGATCTAAATGAAAAAACAACCTTGGCAGATGACTTCACTGAGTTACATTTTTTCAGTTCATCTAATTCTTGATGCGATGAAATACAAATGTATAAATGAGGCACGTAAAAAAAGGCACAAGAGATGCATGTATAGTGCACGCTATTTGGCAAAGGAAAGAAAAGCATTTCATATTTCACACAGAGTTCTGACTTGCAGTAGGCGTTCATTTAAACCCTGCTGGGGCATCATGTTGTCTGCACATGATGTCCTGTTACACAGAAACTGTCCAACTTCATACCAACATGTCGCTGTGCGTTTGCTGCATGACTGCATTTCTAAATTTCAGCTTTTATCCTGAAGCGCTGCAGCATGCTTCATATGACTGAGTGCAGCAGTGATGTTGTCTAACCTTTGACCTCCAGGCGGACCTGGTTTTCAGCTGTGCCCAAGATGCTGTTGGCCACACAAGTGTAGGTGCCCTCGTCCTCTGCTCGGGCACGTTTTATCTCCAGTGTGCCGTTGATATGAGCCCGGTACTGACCACCATCCAGTCCACTGCCCTGCCCGTTCTTAAACCTACCACACAAGAGACATGATTAAAAAAGGACAACCACAGATTAGTAAAGCTGACAGCAACAATTTCAGTGTGTTGCTCAAGGACAGTTTAGCAAGAAAAATGGATGAGGTTTTCAGTAGGTGACACCAAAACCAGGATTTCTTAGTTTAACAATGAAACACTGGCTACTCACCAGCGCAGCTCTGGTAAAGGGGAACCAAAGAATGGGCAGTCTAGGAAGGTCCGGTTGTTCTCTATGACTTTAATCAACTGGTTTTTGGGTCCGAGCATCCTTGGAGGCATGTCTACAGGAAGACGAGCTGTGGTTAAACCTCAACAATGTTCATCACTGACAAAAATGAAGATGGACTCTGAATGTCTTCACAGCTTCATCAGAAATTCATTCATTCTTAAGTCAAAATCTTAACATGTCATAAAGTCTTACATAGCTCTGAGTCACAGTAGACTTCTGTGTATAAGGTGGATACGTTACATACAAGAAACATCTATTTCATGGGTACAGCGCTGCTAGCAGGTGGCTTCAAAAGATCCCTGAAGCAAACAGACTCCCGTTTAAGAAGTGTCAACTTCTCTCTACCACCACTAATATTTTTTAATGACCTAGTATGTTATTAGTCAAAAATTTGAATAGGTGGTCATTTAAGAATTCAGACCTAAAAAATTGGATTAGAAGGAACTGTGTTTATCGTGTGGCTGTTGACTGATCGCTGTGACTGACAGAAAACTCTGATTTTTCTTCAGCTGTGCAGTTCTACTCTATTTTTGATTAGGAAGCTACACCAACAACACCCTCACAGAGCTTTGGTGTGCAACACTTCTGTAAGCTGTATGCTTGGACTGGTTACAATCCCTGCCCTGGACACCAAATGCAGCTAAAGCAGGTAATCCTAACCATTGTGAGAACCACTCATGTTCCAGGAAAGCTAGTGTTTGCCCACACTTATTTCTAGATTATGAAAGACAACATCTTGCACTCCTTTGGAAGGTTCTGGCTTAAAAAATCAACAATATGCTGCAACCCTGGACTTCAGACCAGCTCCCAACCAAATCATAGTCTGATGTCACACATCACTCCATCCATCTTTACATACAGTCTACGGTATCCGTTCAATTCATACTTTGTCTTCACATCGTTACAAAGTTTTTAGTGCTACACCATCCAGCCGTATGGCTTTTCACAATGCCTCTGTTTCCTCTGTGTCAGCCCTTCCCTCAGTGCCTCACCGAGAACGCTGACGAAGGCATTAGCCAGCAGGTAGCCGTGCTGGTTGGAGGCGTTGCACTGGTAGACAGCACTGCTTCCAATCTGCACTGAGCGAAAGATGATGGTGTCACCGAGCTCCTGTCTGTTTGGGCTGGAAGGAGAACCTGTGGCCAGGAGGAGAACGGAGGAAGAAGAACAGCTTAGGTGATGAAGACAGAGACAAAAAAAGAGTTTTGAATTTCAAATGACAGTCACTGTGTATGCTAACAAACTTTATTCAAATTTGATTTGATGTAAATGATTATATTTACACCCAATGGACAGTAATCCACACTATCTGCAGATAATTTTACTCATGGAACTGCAATGAAAATAATACAAATCTTTGGAATATAGATAACTAAGCTACATGTGTAACCAACCCTCTACTGTACCTTTAAAGGTAAATAAATCAGGTCACATAAGTCACATCCCAGCGCGATGTAAGGCTGCTCAGAGGGTAAGTACAGAAAACTGTATTCATACAGGTCAGCTGTAAACTGGTCTCACCAGACACACTTGTGGACTTCATAACAATTCCAAAGAAAGAGATGAATCTATCTCTTATAATAAACAATGTGCAGCCTTGATTTTCAGACACTTTTTAATCAGAAAGAAGGAGTCCCTACTTTCGATAGGGTTTCCATTGATAAGCCACTGGATATTGGGTTTAGGGTTGCCATTTGCCCGACACACCAGACGTCCATTCTCATCCGGGGCTAGCACCAGGTCTGACGGTTTGTCCAGCCAGTAAGGAGCCGCTGGAAGACAAAGGATTAGAATGTTAGCACAAGTTAATTTACAAATAGAAACACCCAACCACTGCAACCTCCTCACCTTTGATCTGAACGAAGATGGAGTGGCGTATGCTGCCTAAATGGTTGTTAGCCATGCATACATACTCCCCTGCATCCTCCTCTGACACGTTGATAATCTTCAGGGTTTTGTTGTAATTCTCAAACTTCACCTTCCTTCCTGGCAGGTCCCCACCCTTCTTAAACCACTTGATGGTGGGTGTTGGACTAAAGGGGAAGACAAAGGGAGGAGAGGCATGTATGGGTTTGGCCTTGTGGCCTCATTTGTCTTAGTTTTTGTTGCACACGCAGAAAAATAGCAGATTGCGATACATGCTACTACAAAAGTAGGACTACATGCTGGTTGGTGGTTGTTGGGTTCATCTTACTTTGAAAGTTTGGAGCTTTTTATTTGAAAATCCTCTCATCATTTTGACTTAATGTAAAGATCCTTGAACTACCGGTGTTTAAGCCTGTGTGAATCAGGCTTTCCCTTAATAATGCTGCCTTGGTTCGTTTGTAAAATACAAGCAAGTATGTCAGTTTGAGTGTGCTGATGTCACGTGACGTTATAAACAGTGACCGAGAAGACCCCACATGGTTAAACAGCACAAGCAAACACTGATGAATGGGTTTGAGAAACTTACAGATCTTTCTGTATTGTAGCAGTACTGTCATAGACTGAATATTTCATCCATTCTAATCTCGTATGTGTGTAGAAAGCACTCACAGTCCAGCAGCAATACACTCCAGCAGCAGCTGCTCATCTCGTAGCACCATTTTAGAGCTCTCAGTCCCTGGTGGTGAGAGGAAGATCGGCGTGGACTCTGCTACTTTACGGCCTGCAGACAGGAGTGAGGACGGTTAATACACACACAAACACATTCATTTATCCATGTCGCATGATTCACTTCCTACAAGCAGCTAAACAGCCTCTTGTCAGGTCAGTCTGATGGTGTTATTGTGATCATTTCCTTGTGGCTTCAGCTCTCTGTGCAGTCTGTAATCGGGTCTGAAACCCTCTGGCTTTTCTCACAGGAAGACATTAAGAGATGCAGAAACAGCAACAGGTTCATTGATCTTGTTTAGTGTTCACCGAGGGAACACAGATGGCAAAGATTGCCATTTCGAGCTCAGGTGGAGCAGCTGATAAAATTAGTTTCTGCTGTGCTGAGATTAATTGAAGATGCTATTTCAGGTCATGTAGTCAGTGGATTAGTGTTCAGCCTCATGGTAAACACTGCTGCAGGGCTTTCAACCTGCACTGAGCCACAGATACAGCAGGGAAGTGGCTCCTGTGTCAGTCCTAAAGCCTTTAGAACAGAACCATGTGTTCTTCAGAGATGGCTTTTACTTACTAAAGAGAAGATCAAAAGGTTCACCTGTGCTACATGTACAGTGGTACTGCTTCAGCTTCTGCTGCTGCATTTGACTTTTTAATTGTTGTAGTTCTTATTTTTTTAGCAGTTATGCATGATTTGGACACTGAGGCCTTGGACTGACTACACCACGTCTATATAGAATAATCTTTATCATTAAGGATGCTGTTGGAAGTGAATTTTTATCTTTGATTTTTTGATTACATCTAGTAAGTCCTGACTCACCAGCAGCTTCAGTGTAAACCTGTAAAAAAGGCACAAACATTCAGGTAACATTCATTTGCTGCTGCGTTTAGACCCTCGTCTGCTCCAATCTCAGCCTTTAACACTGTGGACATAAGATCCAGTGAGCACAGAGATGCAGCCTGAGAAGCAGAGTGTGGGATTAATGATGCGTTAGCCTCGTGTCTGTATGGGATTGGGATTAAAGCATCTGTTAGCTGTTAGCTTCTCCAGTAGACAGACAGGTGCTGAGAAGAACAATGAAAAACAGAAGAAAGAAATGGTGAAATGAAAGTTGTTGTGGACACAGTTGCTACAGTGGGGAGTTTAGGATGAAGGCGACAGCACTCTGGAAACAGGTCAGACCTGAATTTCCCTCAGGATTAATAACGTATTCATCTATCTCTGACTATCTGGTACCCAGCACCTCCTGGATGATGGGAGCAGGACAGGCGTAGACCCTGTTCCACACGGTAAAAGCAGAGGTGTAGTCCTTGCCTCTGTGTTCAGCAGAGATTAACATTAAAGTGTGTGTGAACAAATCCACAGCTGCTACAGTCCCTGCAACTCCCCCACTCCCACACAGAAATGCAAACACAAGTAGGAGGCAGCAACTCTTATTTCCATACATATATGACTACTAATGAGCACAGCGTGAATCCAGGCTGAATATTCATCATGTGACCTAATCCTCCTCTGTCCCACAGGGCCTCAGAGCCGGCAGGATGGTCTCCCACTTGGAACATCTCCTCCCTCTGGGACATACCCCTTCTACCCCTGGGCTTCACTGCCCCCCAAATCAGTCGATGGCACATATGCTGCCACTTTTGCTGATCTGCTGCCTTCAGCTATCGGCTCATTCAGGAGCTGTGTGGAAAAACCAATTTACATATGAACCTCTCCATGTACAATACACTTCAAATGAGGGTAATCTGTGGGTTAATTACTGTATGTTCATTCATATATGTGATCATTTAACATGGACTGAAAGGTGGTCTGAGCAGATCTTTGACTGAAGGAATACGTGTTTCTACTGTGTACATTAGAGAGGTACTGGTTCATCTGGAGTCACATCTGGTCCAGTCAGACATCCTTCTACACTACATATGATGCCATCTGATTTGATTTAATAGAAAACAGATTAGAATACTGAATAGTGTATGAGTAGCTTCAGTACAAAATCTATTAAAAGCAGTTGTGATTTAAAAAGATGGCAAGAAATATTCTATATGTAATCTATGCAAGACAACATTTTACATGAAATTGTTTCTATTGTCTATTCCGATCTCAACAAAACCTATGTAGGAGGACTTTTTGGCAAGAAGATGTAAGTTAAAGGTGATTTCAACTGAACCAAGATACCACTAACTATAAACGATGCAATGCAAAGTAAAACAGTGCTTCAGTGAGTAGTGGCAGTTCTACAAGCACATGTAATGCTGAATGCTTTAAATGAACCAATAGTCACAGCTGTCACGAATCATACACTCCTCCATCCAGTGGACCAGAGTTCATTCTGAGGAGATTCAAACCAAGCCTATTCTAAGCTGTAGATTTCTAGGCACACATCACATAGCTCCTCGGGGATGTTTCCTCTGGTCATCGGGTGTTTCTACCTCGTCTTGCCTGTCCTAGTTAAATGTGATAAGATAAATATATTATGGCTCGTTCTTCAAAACATGATCTAAACCCAGGCTTTGCACAGTTAAGGCAATAAAAGTCTAGAAGACAGGCCGAATACATTTAGTTTCTGATGTTTCACTCTTGTAAACATAGTGAGCACATGTCTAATATGCTGTTGATCTTTAGCGTGCCACCAAAATAGGTCCAACCTCCTGAGGCATGGATTCTACAGATGCCCTGCAGATCACACGTGTTCCAGCACATCCCCCAACACCCCTGATGCCAGTTCATGGTTTGTCCTTCCACTGGAAACGTCCAACAAGGTCACTGCACCTTCTCATTCCTTCCACATCCAACACGAACCAACCCTTCCCTTAGAGTCAGCTGTATCCCCACCTTCACTTCCCATTCGAGGTAAACAGTCTCATTTTATGTTACGTAAGTTGTCAGAATAGCATAAAACAAAGAGTTATGCCTTTAAGAGCAGTTAGCGGGTTAGCTTCAGTGAGCTAGCAGATTAGCATGTCAACGATGTTACTGTGGGACAGAATTAAAGAGGTGGACAGGAGGTAGAGGTGTCCTGACTGAAGAAACTCACCACCGTAGGGGTCAGTGGCATTGTAAGATGTGTCATTAAACGGCTCCGCTGGAAACAACAGCACACATTGGTTCATCAGTCTACACACAAACTCACACCAACACACACTCAGACAGTCAGAAACCACACCAGACAAAGCTGAAAGAAAATATCCACCATTATATCAATCGATCTAGCATTTCAGCAGCCACCTGAGGAATATCATTATACAGGTTTAATTCACTGCCTGTCATGTCCTGTCACCACCTCTAGATGGAGCTGTGTCACACTGAAGAGAACAGAACAACAGCAGTTCAAACAACAGCTTACAGGTAATCACTAAAGTTCCTCAGTGTGTGTGTGTGTGTGTGTGTGTGTGTGTGTGTGTGTGTGTGTGTGTGTGTGTGTGTGTGTGTGTGTGTGTGTGTGTGGTATGTACTTACTGGTCTGAACTTTGAGTGTGAAGGGGTTCTTCTGCTGGATGGTGTGTGTGAAGAGGAAGCGAGCGTTGCAGCTGTAGTCTGTGTGAGCGTCTTGGGCTAAAACATTGGAGAAGTACAGGTCTCCATTCAGCCCCATGGACACTCTCTTATCCTGAGGGATGGGACTCATACCTGGAGGACAGAAAGAGAGAGAAATGACTAAAGAGAAAGAGACAGGAACCAAACCTGGATCAAGACATGAGATTTACTCAGACGCTTCTGGAAACACCATCCTAGCATCCTGCAGTTACAGAGAACTGAGTTTCTAAAAGCATTAAGTTAAAAAAACTGTGAACTTTTACCTGTAATGGCAACCTTGACTGAACTTCTATTCATGATTTAGAACCATTTACTTTTTCCACTTGTAAAGACAATTACTAAATGTTAGTGCAAATACAGAACTCTGAACTAACTATTCACAGATAACACCACGACATTAAGAACAAGATACTCAGACATGGTTGGCCTTTAATATAAAGCCTTTGTGATGTCACAGCTGAAGTAGTTTGTAGGTTTGTAAGTTATGAGATGATTCAGAGTAGAGTTTTGTACATTTCCAACAGTTAAGAATGATGACCCTGACCACTGCTGTGGAAGCAGATGTTTTCCACATATAGTGGAAGTGGACAGAAGCACACTTTCCTTGATTTGCTGTTATGACAAACTCTTTCTTTGGTTTCACATCTTATAGGAGTCAATCTTCCTGTTATCCGTTCACTTTTTTGCTGGGCTGGAGGTTTGACTGGATACCTGCAGCTGACCATGCAGCCACAGGCTAACCACGACATGCGCTGGATGGCAGAAAATATAAGATCCAGCATTTTCAGAGACTGAGTGATCCTACAGACAAAAACTTTGGTTATCATAGCTTCTATACTGTCTTCATCTTTTGCAATCCATCAACTGTTGGTCTCAGTTTCATGGATCACAGTGGTAATTTGCTTCAGGAACCCTGTAGTTAAGCAGGTCGCTGCGTATCAACTAACACCTACACTTCAGATGTATGATACAAAGATTATTTAGCTGTGATTCAAGCTGCACATCATCAGCTGTATGTTGCATCTTCACTTTAGCAAACCATGTTCTCCTGTTTTTCCAGAAATCGTGATACCACCAACCAAAAATATAACATACTAATTTAGAGGCAAAGTCCCTTTAAGGTTAACCGCTGGTTTCAAAATGCATCTATTCCCACACACAGTGCAGTCTGATGTCAGTTCAAGTTGACTCTGCTGATGTGTCGTCATGAAGTTGCTTTAGGCAAACGTTAACTTCCACGGCACAGACGCCATCATCACACTCTGGACGTGAGCCGTCTGGCCGTCAAGACGAGGCCTCAGGACCAATTAGCAGCTGGCCAGCAGTCCTAGTCATGCATCACTGTTACACCCCAACGTCTGGACGACATGACAGGATGGGGCAGAGGAAGGTTGATGAAATGTTCACTCCATTAAGTCTGTGATACCAAATACTGAACGAAAATAGAGTTTTCATCAGTGGTATGATTTGTTATGCTGTTTGTGTGTGATGCTTTTGGTCTCTGCTTGGCTGTAAACTGTCTCCTGGATGGACATGAAGTCTGCTCTTCCTATGGATGACACAGAGACACACAGGCTGAGCTATCCTCTAGTGTAATCTCCTCTACAGAACGAAAAACCAGAGCAAACAAGAAGGAGAGGAAAGGATGCCTGAAAACACTCAAACTGCTGACAAGAAGAAAAGACTAATTAAAGCATTCTGCTTAGAGGTCACTGGAGACAAGACAAATGAGGCTGGTCTCCAGATTACCTGAGAGATCTCTGGCTCTTTACAGAGTCAGAGGACGGAAAGCAAATAACCTTCCAGAGCCCAGACAGTTTCTTCAGGGACTGACTTCATTTGTGGTGGTTAGAGAAACTCAACACCAGTTAATGCTTCAACTCTGAGAGTAATGCATCCATTCTCCTGATCTACACTCAGATTGAAGAGGAGAAATTCATTTAAATAATTCTTGTTTAGGGAATATGGATTGCCAAGAGTTTCATAATTGATTTCTATTTCTCTCTTGATGTAAATCAGTTGTGGGCTGCTCACTAGCTTTATCTTCAGATGATAAAACAGCAGCAGATGAGGGTTGATGTTGTTATTTTTAGTGGCACACACAGCGATGGCAGTGAGAAGAGAAAAAGGGCATGAAACGCTCTACATTTAGAGAAAGAAAGAGACATGTTGGTGTGAAGGAGTGCTCACTGCTGTCCATCCAGAAGGTGAACGGTGGAGGCAGGCCTGGTGGGGGTTACAGGGTAGGACCAGCGGGGAGCCTTCAGTCACCGACACCGGCTCCAGCACCTCCTTAGGCCACAGAGGAGCCTCTGGAGGAAGACGGAGGTAAGAAATGAGAAAAAGGAAATTTACAGCTGATCTTTGAGTCTTTACTGTTCTCTACAAATGACCGTCAATGTTGGCAAAATGTGAAATATTTAAAGCTCTATCTCTGGAACAAGCATACAAATAAGCTCCTGACTGTTCAGTTTTCTGTTTTCTAACATAACCTTAACTTTCTTTATAGCTTGTGATTATGTTTCAATGTGTGAATTACGTCCAGATATAGTACATAAATAAGCATTATTAGCAATCAATGTGTTCTCGTGGTTCTTACTGGAGACCCGGAGCAGGATTTTGTTGGACAGCGCCACTCCCAGGTCATTGTTGGCAAAGCACTGGTATTCTCCTTCGTAGTCCTCTGGCCGTCCTCCGCTGCGGAAGCCGATCTCCAGAGTTCCTGAACGTTTCCGCATATTCACCCTGGGATCTTTCCCAATGTTGAAAAATTTCCCGTTCCTTCGCCATGAAAACCTAAGCAGCAGTTAAACAGATCATAATGAGCTTTAAAAACTAGTTCTGCATCCTGCTGCTGCTGCTCTCCTTTGTAATTCACATTTTGACAAGAGACACCTAAAACTGGTGCAACAGAGATTCACCCAAACGTCCATGAAGCCCAAACAGCACAATAATCACATTAAATATAGATTCAACAATCAAAACATGTGGACGTTCTTTGCCTGCCACTCAGCTGGGTCACATGACAGCAGCACAAAAATCATCGTGCTCTGCATGTGGATGTGATATTACTGAAGCTTAATCCTGCTCCATGTGTTGCTTCCAGAGGGCTGCCTGATTAATGTGCAACACTAAATATGCTTACTTAAGCTGACTATTTTTAGTGAGGAGTGTGGATTTACAGAAGATGCTGTCATTTACAGTCAGTCTGGGCCTGTTAGAGGTGCGCTACAGTGCAGAGCTACAACAACAGGCCGCTGGTGAGGTACTGGAGCCGACGGCCGTGTGTGTGTTAGGGTGTGTGCTGCGTAGTGACAGACTGAAGTGAATAGTATCAGTGAATGTTTCATGAGCATGAATAGTCAACCGAGTGCATTATTAGAGCACAAAGCCTGTCCTGGGAAGAGGAGAACCAGTGTGTGTGCATGACAGGGTGGTTGTGAGAGTCTTATTGTGAGGTCCTGTAGGTTTGGGTGCATGTGTGCATGTGTGCGTGTGTGCGCGTGTGCGTGCGCGTGCGCGTGTGCGTGTGTGTGTGTGTGTGTGTGTGTGTGCGGGTAATTATAGGGACCTAATGTCCCCACAACCATAGGAAAACCAAAAGAAATGTCAATTGTGGGAACCTCGGTTGAGTCCCCATGAGAGGAAACACTGTTTTCTTGGCCATGTAGTTGTTACTGAAAAAAGTAAAAGTGCAAAAACGTTTCTTCAGGGTTAGGCATTGTTTTGGTTATGGTTAAGGTTAGGGTTAGGGTAAGGGTTAGATATGAATGGGAGTCAATGGTATGTCCCCACAATGATAGAAAAACTGTGTGTGTGTGTGTGTGTGTGTGTGTGTGTGTGTGTGTGTGTGTGTGTGTGTGTGTGTGTGTGTGTGTGTGTGTGTGTGTGTGTGTGTGTGTGTGTGTGTGTGTGTGTGTGGGTCTTATGTAAGGCCAGTCTGTCTCCAAATAAACAATGTACCACTGTCCTGAGCTGGTCATATCCCCAGTGATGTAACCACAGGAGGCCATGGTATCTGTGTGTGTCACCATGTGTGTGTGTGTGTGTGGGTGTGTGTGTGTGTGTGTGTGTGTGTACAGACTTGCTTCTAAGTGACAGAGGTGTCTGTGTGTAGATATGACTAGGTTGTAACATTCCTTTGTGTGTGTAAATACATCTACTAGAATAGGGAAAGCAGAGTAGAGACAGCAGCTCATTCTGCAGAACAGGTCCGACTGCAGCACACGTTATTGCTGATTTAAAGCTGTTTTAATGCTGTTTAAGAGGGAAAAACACTCTGGCTTCTTTGTATTTCTTAAAACCAATTACAGTCATTGTGGGCGGGGCTGAGGGAAGGAGTTCTCTGACAATAGAGATGGTGGAATAGTTTTGAAGAACATCTGCCTGCAGAGAGATGACCACTCTGATTAAATTGAATCATCCACTAACAAAAACTAGCAGAGCTGTCTGACTGTATGATCCCAATATTCTCAAAACTTTCAATTCCAGTTTCATTCAGAAACAAAACCACAGGTATGGCTTAAAGAGTAGAATCTTTTACAGACATGAGAGCTCTACTGAAAGATATCCGTGCCCGTAAAAATTAAAGAGAGGAGAAAAAACAGAGCACAGGATATACAGGTTTCTATGAGCTGATTGTTTTCCAGACAGCAGCCATAAACAGGGTTTGAGGGAGGACAGAGGAAGATGATTGGGTTTAGAGCAGCTGCAGCAGACAGCCAGACAGAGTGATGGAGGGATGAAGGACATAGAGGAGGAGGAAAAAACATGACAGGCCACTGGTCAGGAAGACGGAGGTCACACTGAGGTCACGGGGTTGGTAGAGGACAGACAGACAGACAGACACAGACAGACAGATACAGACAGACAGATACAGACAGACAGACAGACAGACAGACAGACAGACAGACACAGACAGACAGATACAGACAGACAGACAGATACAGACAGACAGACAGACAGACAGATACAGACAGACAGACAGACAGACATACAGATACAGACAGACAGACAGACAGACAGATACAGACAGAGAGACAGACAGAGAGACAGACAGACAGACAGATACAGACAGAGAGACAGACAGACAGACACAGACAGACAGACAGACAGATACAGACAGAGAGACAGACAGAGAGACAGACAGACAGACAGATACAGACAGAGAGACAGAGAGAGAGACAGACAGACAGATACAGACAGACAGACAGACAGAGAGACAGACAGACAGACACAGACAGACAGACAGACAGATACAGACAGACAGATACAGACAGATACAGACAGACAGATACAGACAGACAGACAGATGTGGTGTAAAGTGAGAGGCGTGAGGACAGGGACACACTGAGGACACAGAAGGGACATAAAGACAATGACTGCTACAGTGGGGGGGGGGGAAGAGAGATTGCTTTCAGCTCTCCATTGGACACTCTGGACTCTTTTCTGATCACCCTCTTGCTGCACATGATTGGTATAGAGACTCAGCCTTCTCATCAGACTTAGTGTGAGTTCCTCAGAGCATTTTCTGAATTATCTGCAGGGCGTTTCTTGTTGCGCGCTGCATGAGTCTACATTGTTAACACCATGGACTCTACTGTCATCACTAGTACAATCCAGCCAGTGAAAACACTGGTAAAATGTCTCTTGGAGGAGATTTGTCATGTTTGTAAAAGTCATTGCTTATGAAATGTTCATTCCATGTGAAGGAGGAGGCAGTGATGTGAAATGTTCTTCTGTTCACAGTAGGATATAGTCATCATACAACTCAAGATAGCAGCTGCTCGTCCTCTCACTAACTGATGGAGATTCCAGCTGTCTTCATCAGTAAACATTGTGAATACTACCCTTCAAACAGAATGCTACACTGCAGACAACCTGTTTACCACATAGTACAGGAGTGTGATGTGAACAAAGCATAGTGATGTTGAGTTGGACATGTGAGGGTTAAAACACAGCATGTAATACAGCACAGTATGTACTGACTGTCAGAGCTCTGGTGGAGATGTTTGCTCTTTCTACCACCTAGACGGTGGTAACTGCTACTTGGATGTTGACTTAAAGCCTTTTGGAGAACTAACTACTAGGGATGTCCCGATCCGATCACATGATCGGATATCGGGCCCGATCATGTGATTACAGACTCGATCGGGATCGGAAGTGACCTCCCGATTTGGACTCGGTTGGATATATATGTTTATTTTTTATTTAATTTCCTTTTTAAATGAGATGTATGTAGATGAAAACAGGAATAGGCTCAAACCTAACAAGGTGGAAATGTTGGTTTTCATCAAGAAAAACATACATGTCCTTCAGTGAAACTCTAGACAAATATGTGCCATTCATAAGAGCACATTACTACTGGCCTTACAGTATTATAAAGTGGCTCTTTGTTAACTTTGTTCCCTATTGTTTACATGCCTTTGAGTTGAGCTGACCTTAATAGATAATATACATATTTTACTATATTAGAAAAGAATCGGATCGGGACTCGGAATCGGCAGATACTCAAAATGATAGGACTCGGACTCGGACTCGGACTCGGTGGCAAAAAAACCTGATCGGGACATCCCTACTAACTACTGCACTACAAATGCTTAAAGGAGAGTAACTTCAGAGAAGCATTACTGGAGGGGAGAGTCCTGGAGCTTCGCCTCATTAGAGCTTCAATATAACTCACAGGTATTTTGTTTTTGTTGAGTGGATCAGCCATTTAAAGGTCCAAAGTTAGCTAATATCAATATTAATAGTAAGTAAAGAATCCAAATACTACTGGTGGTTTTTAACTGTGCAGCTTGTTTATGTTGTAGTGATCCAGATAATCCACAGAACAGCAGGTTTTACAGCAGCATATTCCTCTATAATAGTAGTTCTGATATAAACTGTCCACAGTGTGGTCTGTGTTCTACCTAAGAGATCATTTTGAGGGCAGTCCTTTGTTAAATACCAAACAAAACGGCAATGCCAGTAAATGAAACAAGTCTTCAAATCTAGAACTCAGAAACTTTAAATTGGAAAAAACAGTTATATTTTGGGCCCAGTGTCTCGTTGTGTCTGCAATAGAAAGAGCTCCGTGTGCATGTGAGTGTGTGTGTGAGAGCTCCGTGTGCATGTGAGTGTGCGTGTGAGAGCTCCGTGTGCATGTGAATGTGCGTGTGAGAGCTCCGTGTGAGAGCTCCGTGTGCATGTGAGTGTGCGTGTGAGAGCTCCGTGTGCATGTGAGTGTGCATGTGAGAGCTCCGTGTGCATGTGAGTGTGCATGTGAGAGCTCCGTGTGCATGTGAGTGTGCGTGTGAGAGCTCCGTGTGCATGTGAATGTGCGTGTGAGAGCTCCGTGTGAGAGTTCCGTGTGCATGTGAGTGTGCGTGTGAGAGCTCCGTGTGCATGTGAGTGTGCGTGTGAGAGCTCCGTGTGCGTGTGAGTGTGCTGTGAGAGCTCCGTGTGAGAGTTCCGTGTGCATGTGAGTGTGCTGTGAGAGCTCCGTGTGCGTGTGAGTGTGCTGTGAGAGTTCCGTGTGCATGTGAGTGTGCTGTGAGAGCTCCGTGTGAGAGTTCCGTGTGCATGTGAGTGTGCGTGTGAGAGCTCCGTGTGCGTGTGAGTGTGCATGTGAGAGCTCCGTGTGCATGTGAGTGTGCGTGTGAGAGCTCCGTGTGCATGTGAGTGTGCGTGTGAGAGCTCCGTGTGCGTGTGAGTGTGCATGTGAGAGCTCCGTGTGCATGTGAGTGTGCGTGTGAGAGCTCCGTGTGCGTGTGAGTGTGCATGTGAGAGTTCCGTGTGCATGTGAGTGTGCTGTGAGAGCTCCGTGTGAGAGTTCCGTGTGCATGTGAGTGTGCTGTGAGAGCTCCGTGTGAGAGTTCCGTGTGCATGTGAGTGTGCTGTGAGAGCTCCGTGTGAGAGTTCCGTGTGCATGTGAGTGTGCTGTGAGAGCTCCGTGTTCGTGTGAGTGTGCGTGTGAGAGCTCCGTGTGCGTGTGAGTGTGCGTGTGAGAGCTCCGTGTGCGTGTGAGTGTGCGTGTGAGAGCTCCGTGTGCATGTGAGTGTGCGTGTGAGAGCTCCGTGTGCATGTGAGTGTGCGTGTGAGAGCTCCGTGTGCATGTGAGTGTGCGTGTGAGAGCTCCGTGTGCATGTGAGTGTGCGTGTGAGAGCTCCGTGTGCATGTGAATGTGCGTGTGAGAGCTCCGTGTGAGAGTTCCGTGTGCATGTGAGTGTGCGTGTGAGAGCTCCGTGTGCATGTGAGTGTGCGTGTGAGAGCTCCGTGTGCGTGTGAGTGTGCTGTGAGAGCTCCGTGTGCATGTGAATGTGCGTGTGAGAGCTCCGTGTGCATGTGAGTGTGCATGTGAGAGCTCCGTGTGCATGTGAGTGTGCGTGTGAGAGCTCCGTGTGCATGTGAATGTGCGTGTGAGAGCTCCGTGTGAGAGTTCCGTGTGCATGTGAGTGTGCGTGTGAGAGCTCCGTGTGCATGTGAGTGTGCGTGTGAGAGCTCCGTGTGCGTGTGAGTGTGCTGTGAGAGCTCCGTGTGCATGTGAATGTGCGTGTGAGAGCTCCGTGTGCATGTGAGTGTGCGTGTGAGAGCTCCGTGTGAGAGTTCCGTGTGCATGTGAGTGTGCGTGTGAGAGCTCCGTGTGCATGTGAGTGTGCGTGTGAGAGCTCCGTGTGCGTGTGAGTGTGCTGTGAGAGCTCCGTGTGCATGTGAGTGTGCGTGTGAGAGCTCCGTGTGCGTGTGAGTGTGCTGTGAGAGCTCCGTGTGCATGTGAATGTGCGTGTGAGAGCTCCGTGTGCATGTGAGTGTGCGTGTGAGAGCTCCGTGTGAGAGTTCCGTGTGCATGTGAGTGTGCGTGTGAGAGCTCCGTGTGCATGTGAGTGTGCGTGTGAGAGCTCCGTGTGCGTGTGAGTGTGCTGTGAGAGCTCCGTGTGCATGTGAGTGTGCTGTGAGAGCTCCGTGTGCATGTGAGTGTGCTGTGAGAGCTCCGTGTGCATGTGAGTGTGCGTGTGAGAGCTCCGTGTGCATGTGAATGTGCGTGTGAGAGCTCCGTGTGAGAGTTCCGTGTGCATGTGAGTGTGCTGTGAGAGCTCCGTGTGCGTGTGAGTGTGCTGTGAGAGCTCCGTGTGCATGTGAGTGTGCGTGTGAGAGCTCCGTGTGCATGTGAATGTGCGTGTGAGAGCTCCGTGTGAGAGTTCCGTGTGCATGTGAGTGTGCTGTGAGAGCTCCGTGTGCATGTGAGTGTGCGTGTGAGAGCTCCGTGTGCGTGTGAGTGTGCATGTGAGAGCTCCGTGTGCATGTGAGTGTGCGTGTGAGAGCTCCGTGTGCGTGTGAGTGTGCTGTGAGAGCTCCGTGTGAGAGTTCCGTGTGCATGTGAGTGTGCTATGAGAGCTCCGTGTGCATGTGAGTGTGCGTGTGAGAGCTCCGTGTGCGTGTGAGTGTGCTGTGAGAGCTCCGTGTGCGTGTGAGTGTGCTGTGAGAGCTCCGTGTGCATGTGAGTGTGCTATGAGAGCTCCGTGTGCATGTGAGTGTGCGTGTGAGAGCTCCGTGTGCGTGTGAGTGTGCTGTGAGAGCTCCGTGTGAGAGTTCCGTGTGCGTGTGAGTGTGCTGTGAGAGTTCCGTGTGCATGTGAGTGTGCGTGTGAGAGCTCCGTGTGCGTGTGAGTGTGCTGTGAGAGCTCCGTGTGAGAGTTCCGTGTGCGTGTGAGTGTGCTGTGAGAGCTCCGTGTGCGTGTGAGTGTGCTGTGAGAGCTCCGTGTGAGAGCTCCGTGTGCGTGTGAGTGTGCTGTGAGAGTTCCGTGTGCATGTGAGTGTGCTATGAGAGCTCCGTGTGCATGTGAGTGTGCGTGTGAGAGCTCCGTGTGCGTGTGAGTGTGCTGTGAGAGCTCCGTGTGAGAGTTCCGTGTGCATGTGAGTGTGCTATGAGAGCTCCGTGTGCATGTGAGTGTGCGTGTGAGAGCTCCGTGTGCGTGTGAGTGTGCTGTGAGAGCTCCGTGTGCATGTGAGTGTGCTATGAGAGCTCCGTGTGCATGTGAGTGTGCGTGTGAGAGCTCCGTGTGCGTGTGAGTGTGCTGTGAGAGCTCCGTGTGAGAGCTCCGTGTGCATGTGAGTGTGCGTGTGAGAGCTCCGTGTGCATGTGAGTGTGCATGTGAGAGCTCCGTGTGCATGTGAGTGTGCGTGTGAGAGCTCCGTGTGCATGTGAGTGTGCTGTGAGAGCTCCGTGTGCATGTGAGTGTGCTGTGAGAGCTCCGTGTGCATGTGAGTGTGCTGTGAGAGCTCCGTGTGCATGTGAGTGTGCTGTGAGAGCTCCGTGTGCATGTGAGTGTGCTGTGAGAGCTCCGTGTGCATGTGAGTGTGCTGTGAGAGCTCCGTGTGCATGTGAGTGTGCTGTGAGAGCTCCGTGTGCATGTGAGTGTGCTGTGCTTACGTTGGATCCGGGTTGCCCTTGGCCTCACACTCGATGATGATGTTATCTCTGGGGTCCACAATGTAATCCTTCGCTGACTCTCTGATGATTGTGGGGGGCTGTTTTACTGTAGGAGAAGCACAGAGACAAAGAGAAGGTTAGAGAAGTAAGGTCACACGATGCATGAACACGTGCACACAGTTATGCTTTCATCACTTCTGAGGACACTGACTTACATCCTTTCTAAGGTCATTACACCACACCGACCCCTAACCTTCTGATCCAATGATTGAGCTGATCCTAACCGGAACCTTTAACCATAGTGAAGACCTGAAAGATCTTCACCATTTTTGAGCCTCTCCGCGACTCTGTGGACGGTCATCCGGCTGACGTTCAGCTGTTTGGCTCTGTCAGACTTGCTGTGGCCAGCACGAAGGAGAGCAGATATCTCAACTCTTTTGACTTCCATCTTGATACAACTTCACCGGAGAACAAATTTGTATTAATGACACCTGCCTATAAGATAGAACTTTCAGTTTGTTTAATGGAATTTTTCATTCCGACATGTAAACGTCTCTAAAGATCATGAAACCGAGTGTAACAGAACTTTTGCAAAGCCCGGTATATACATACACACACACACACACACACACATATATATATATATATATATATATTAGGGTGCATCAAACCCCCCAAGTAAAAATATTGCCATGGCTATATAATAGAAATGTTGTACCCCTAATAAAAACTAATAAAATATTTTGAAATTTGGATAAATTCTACCTGGTCCACATTGACCATAAAATTTTGAAATAGTGGCAATATTCGAATAAATGGTTATATTACTATGGCAAGCAATGCCAAGCATTAATATTTACATTTTCCCAGAATTTTAAGTAGTAAATATCATTCTTCTGCACTTTTACTTTCAGTTTCTCAGAAATACATGGTTTCTAATCTAGAAGTATTGCTCTAATGCAGCATGTAGTCATACACTCGTCTACTGACAAAGTACAACAAAATGGCAAAAGCAGTTAAAAAAGTAAGGAATACTCGTGAATCTGCTGCTATATTTGGTCTTGGAGCGGGTATAACAGCAATGGATAAAGAAATTACAGGCTGCAGGCTGCCAACCAATGAGCAGGTGATAAGAAGTTACATGTTCCATCAACGTGAAGGATCAGCGCAGGGCACAGCATCCAATAGAACACAAAGGGACAATGCAAAGATTGTTCTGGACAAGATAATTCCATTTTATCAGAAAGGAAACATCCCTATGATTTCAGAAAAAAGGGCTTGTGAGAAAATTGTAGAACTAGTTGGGAAGAATTCTAAAATTCGAGAAATACCAGTAGACCGCCGTTCATCTCCAAGTGTACTGGCGAAACTGAAAGATATGGAAATTGATCTGCAGAAGACTTTTCCCCTGTGGACTAGAGTTGCAGAGCAAGTTATGAAAAACCAAGAAGATATCAAATTTCTTCAGTCAATGAAAACTGGCAGAATTGCCTCATTTGGTGTTCATGATCAGGCACTGGCATCCCAGATCCAGCGTAAAGAATCCTGAGAGCTAAAACAAAAGGAATTCCAAGAGAAGGCTGAGAAAAAAATGAAACGGCTAGTAAAACTGTTCAGCTGACTGACAGTGAAAGCAGTCAAGATGAAGATAACAGTGGTGAAGATTTGGTCACTCCTGGAATGACTTGAGTCTGTACAAGAAATCCCTCCAATACAAGGCAATCAATCCAACCGTATCAAAGAGTGCCATAACTGCTCTATCCTGTCATCTGTGGTATTTAACTACAGAAATGGTACCACTTGCACTCTTCAGTGATTTAACTCCATCAGGTGAGCAACTTGGCTGAGAGGCTCATGGCAGTGAAATCTGAACATGGTGACAGTCAGGACACACCTAGAAATCGCTTTGGTACAGGTTTTGGGAAGCCACATTTTCCAGCTGGCATCACACAGTCTACAACACTAGCAGATTTGGTTTCATGCGACTCCTGGTTCATCTTTAGACTGCTGTGTTTGGACACTCATTTCCTGACCAAAGAAGTTACTGAGTGGATGAATTTGCCATCTTATCTGTCTCCAAAATCAAAGATCAATGCCATTAACGTCATTAATGACTGTGCAGAAAGAGGCGTGAAGCTGAGTGCGGACTTTACTGGTGCTGCTAAGTCAGAAGAACACTTTCAGAATGTTCTACAAGTAGTGGAAACAGACAGGAAGGAGAGACCAAACCTCCGCAAGAGGAAGCTCATGGAATAGTGCATAAACACGAGTAGCTGAAGGTTACGACTTTATAGATTATGTATTTACCTTTGATTGGTTTATTTCGGACATAGGCCATCAGATACAAACTCTAGTAGCTTATCATGAAACCTGAAAGTTGCTGTGTTTAAACTACTAGCACTATTTAATGTTATATGTATTGTTCAAGAAAGTGTAAACATTAAATAGATTTCTGAAAGTTTAAATTACCTTTGTCTCATTTTTTAGTTTATCAATATTTTCCCATTTTTTCACCCTTGATGTGGACCCGGTAAACGTTAATCAAAATTCATGAAATTTTTACTAAATTATTTTTTCATGAGGTAAAACATTTTTATTATACCGCCATAACAAAAAAAAACATTTTAAAAATCATGGGGGGGTCTGATGCACCCTAATGTATATATATATATATATATATATATATATATATATATATATATATATACACATATATAGATCGATAGATAGATAGATAGATATAAAATCATGCACTTTGGATCTTTAATACATTTATTACATATCTTCTGGGATTATGACAGAATCTGCTTGGTTTATAGCTGTGCCAGTGATGAACCAAAATAAGGAGGTGGGATGACCAGATTATTTACTCGTGAAACCAACCAGAAAAGTTGGTGACACCAGAACTACCAATAGAAAAGTTAGTCTGGAGCTCTGAGAAGTCATGCTACTAAGAAAACTCAAATCAGACAACGTTGTACATCCCAGAAACCTCTAATTCCAACAGCTGTATGTCCATTTTTCATCCAGCAGATTGTGTCATGCCCTCAGAAGACGTATCAGAGAAATGCTAAAAAGAAACACTTACGGTCCTGCAGGATCTTTGCTGTTAGTCCAATGTAAAGCCAAAGAGAGACAGGGAGAAGCAAACTGTGATGTGACTGTTAATCATTTTAGAGACATATTAGTATTTACTGTGCTTTGTTATAACTCTGCATATTGATCAAAGTGTTATGTTCTGCTTCTGTGGTTCTCAACTACATGTTCACCTGCCTACCTGAGTCTCATCAAACCTCTTCTCTAATGTACTGTCCTAACATTTACTAAAGTAAGAGACTACTTTCTGACCTCCAGCCATGACCCCTCAGGTCAACAGCAGTCTGAGTAGACTTTGTGCTGTTTGTGGCACAGACTAATGAGAACAACCTAAAGTCAGCTAGCCTGCTACTACTCTTCTCTACATCATTTGCAGCATGAAACAGTTACCAGGTCTGTTCATGTTATATTGTAAAAATGGTTCTCATAGTCTGACTAAACCTGAAGTAGTTGTACTGCAGCTGTGATGCACGTGTACATGCACTCTTTTGACGGTGCTTGCTCCCTATTTAAGTGATTTAGGTTTAAATGGTTACTGTCCTGTCATCGCTGGTTATCATCGTCTCCTCACAGCTAACAGATCTGTATTCACTGACAGTTACATGAATGGAAATGAATGGAACAGGTCTTCATCATCTGGTGTTTGCATCTGAAAAATTGGTACCCTGATCCTAGAACAGTTGAGAACCACTGTGAGGACACATAGGCCCCTTTCAGACATGGCGCATGGAGCATTGTTGGGTTATTCCATCCATTAAAGTGGCAGCATTCTGTCATTCATAACCTCACTTATCTGTGAACATTCCTGCTGGTTGTATTCACACAAACCACTGCGGTGCCTAAACAATCATTCAGTCTAGATTAGTCAGTGTGAGTTATAAAACATCCATCCATCATCTATTCACCACTTAACCCTCATCAGGGTCATGGGGGTGGAGTCTATCCCAGCTGACTGAGGGTGAAAACAGGAGACACCTGGACAGGTAACAGTCTGTCACAGCGCTACACATAGAGACAAACAATCACACTCACATTCACACATACAGACAATTTAGAACAATCAGTTAACCTCAGCATGTTTCTGAACGGGCTGCACAGTGTCGTAGTGGTTAGCACTTTTGTCTTGCAGCAAGAAGATCCCTGGTTCAAATCCCGGCCTGGGCCTGGGATCTTTCTGCATGGAGTTTGCATGTTCTCCCTGTGCATGCGTGGGTTTTCTCCGGGTACTCCGGCTTCCTCCCACAGTCCAAAAATATGCTGAGGTTAATTGGTTACTCTAAATTGTCCGTAGGTGTGAATGTGAGTGTGATTGTGTGTCTGTGTATGTAGCCCTGTGACAGACTGGTGACCTGTCCAGGGTGTCCCCTGCCTTCACCCGAGTCAGCTGGGATAGACTCCAGCACCCCCCATGACCCTAGTGAGGATAAAGTTAAAGGTGAAAGGGATAAAGGGAGGATAAAGGATAAAGGGGTGTGTATATATATATATATATATATATATATAGAGAGAGAGAGAGAGAGAGAGAGAATGTTTGTGGACTGTGAGAGGAAGCTAGAGAACCTGGAGAAAAGCTACACATGTACAGGAGAACATGGAGACTCCATGAAGGAAGATCCCAGGAAGACCGGGACACAAACCGGGGATCTTCTAGCTGTAAGGCGACGGTGCTAACCACCGAGCTTGTGTGCAGCAGTATAAAATATGCTATTGCAAAAACAGATTAATATGATATAAATATGGGATAAATCATAGTTTCTAACATTCTTAACCAGTGAAGCTGGGCTCAGCCTGAGGACGGTTGCATTGTAACAAGATATTAAACTGCAGCAAAGTTTTATTATTATTATTATTCACATGTCATTTTGTTACCTAATAGATTCAAAATTGTAGAGCAAACAGTGGAAAACACCTGTGAATAACCTGAGACTAAGTGTGAATTAAGCTTCTCTGTGATGTTTTTGGACTAACATCGAAGCTGAAATATAGAAAAAGCTTTTCCTAAATCACTTCAAACAACTGAAAGTAAAGCTGCTGGTGTGTGTATCCGTGTTGAAAGTGAAACAGAAACATTAAGTCTGAGTCAGTTCCTTCACCTCGTAGGATTGACTTTAATGGATGAGTAACCAGGATGAAAACTCACACATGCAGCCGACACGTTTAGCTGCTGTCAGTTTAATGGACAGAGTGCATGTCAGAAAGGGGCTATAGTGTTTATGAGCAGACATATCTATATTAGTTACAACAAAATGAGAGTGGCTATATCTATAATGACACAGAAACAGTGACTGGAGACTCACCTGTAAGATGATCCACATCAGCAAAGGATGAGCAGTGAGGAGAAGAAGACAACATGTCAGTGAACTTTAGAGTGGAACAAACTGTCATGTTTATTATCATAGAACAGAAGGGAAGCAGAACCATAATTAATACCTGTCCACCTGCATTTAGAAGGCCTCCAGGTCTACTAACTAAAAGCCCAATGCTTTTTTTAAACAACTGATGCTTCTGATAGTTGTGAAAGTATTTGGGATCTATTTTAAGCACTTTGATAAAACAGGAAGTGTCCCTCTGACTAGATTCTCTATAGGATTCTATTTTTCTTTTATTAGCGATCAATGAAATTTAACTGTGGAAGATTTCAAAAATATAATGAAAAATAAGAAAAACAGATTTAAATGTCATTTATTTGTATATTCTTATCTTACTGCTGTTGACTTGTAAATACACTGAGTAAGATAAGATAAGATAGACTTTATTAATCTCACAAAGGAGAAATTTAACATTACAGGGCTCTTAGAAACAAAAAACAGAGGAGTGCAAAAGTCACGAAAGTGCAAGAACAAGATAATAAATATTGCACATAACAACTACACAGTAGTGTTCTACAGTCTGATGGCAGTGGGGATGAAGGACCTGTGGTAGCGCTCCTTCTTGCACTGAGGGTGTCTGAGTCTCGTGCTAAAGGAGCTGCTCAGCTCCACTACAGTCCGGTGCAGTGGGTGGGAGCTGTTGTCCATGATGGATGAGAGCTTGGTCAACATCCTCCTCTCACCCACATCCATCACAGAGTCCAGTGGGCAGCCCAGGACAGAGCTGGCCCTCTTGGTCAGCTTGTTCAGTCTCTTCATGTCCCGCTCTGTGCTGCCCGGGGCCCAGCAGACGACAGCGTAGAGGAAAGCAGAGGCTACCACAGTGTCATAGAAAGTCCTTAGTAGAGGTCTGCACACTCCGAAGGACCTCAGCCTCCTCAGAAGGTGGAGGCGACTCTGGCCCTTCTTGTACAGAGCATCGGTGTTGTGGGACCAGTCCAGTTTATTGTTGAGGTGAACACCCAGGTACTTGAAACTGTCCACTGTTTCAATGTCCTGCCCCTGGATGTTCACTGGTGGATGTGGGAGTGTCCTTCTCCTGAAGTCGACCACCATCTCCTTTGTCTTACTGGTGTTGAGGCACAGATGGTTGCGCTCACACCAGTCCACAAAGTCCATGATGACCGACCGATACTCCAGCTCGTTCCCCTCAGACACACGGCCCACAATGGCGGAGTGATCAGAGAACTTCTGGAGATGGCAGCTGTCCGTGTTGTAGGTGAAGTCCGAGGTGTAGATGGTGAAGAGGAAGGGCGAGAGGACGGTGCCCTGGGGCGCCCCCGTGCTGCAGACTACCACCTCTGACTCACAGCCGCACGTACTGTGGACGGTCAGTGAGGTAGTCAGTGGTCCAGGCAGCGAGATGTCCATCCACTCCCGCGTCCACCAGCTTCCCCCGCAGCAGCGCCGGCCTGATGGTGTTGAAGGCGCTGGAGAAGTCAAAGAACATGACTCTCACAGCGCTGCCGGCGCTCTCCAGGTGAGTGAGGGCTCGCTGCAGCAGGTAGATGACGGCGTCTTCTACCCCCATGTTGGACCTGTAGGCAAACTGCAGCGGGTCCAGGTCGGAGCTCACCACTGAGCAGAGATAGTGGAGGAGGAGCCTCTCCATGGTCTTCATGAGGTGGGAGGTGAGGGCGACAGGTCTGTAGTGGGCCAGTTCCTTGGCGTGAGCTGTTTTAGGGACTGGGACCACACAGGAGGTCTTCCACAGGATGGGGACCCGCTCCAGGCTGAGGCTCAGGTTGTAGAGGTGGCAGAGGACCTCACAGAGCTGGTCCGAGCAGGTCCTCAGCAGCCTGGGACTGATGCCGTCTGGTCCAGCAGATTTCCTCTGCTTCAGTCGCCTCAGCTCTCTCCTCACCTGGTCCGGTGTGAAGGAGAGGGGAGAGTGAGGGGGGGAGTGAGGTGGGCTCCAGGGGGTGGGACTAGTTCGTGTGGGTGAGTTGGGGGCCGGTGAAGGTGTCGCAGGAAGGGGAGGGTCTGCTGGGCTGGGGATGTGTGAAGAGGGGGGAGCAGGAAAGGGGGCAGAGGGGGTGGGGGGAGAGTCAAATCTGTTAAAGTAACAGTTCAGCTCGTCCGCCCTGCGCTGGTCTCCATCAGCTGTCCCTCTGGTACTCTGTCCATGTCCAGAAATGTTCTTAAGTCCTCTCCACACGTCCCACGCGTTGTTCTGGACCAGCTTCTCCTCCAGCCTCTTCCCATAGTCCTTCTTGGCCCTTCTGATCCGCCACTGGAGCTCACGCTGCACTCTCTTCTGCTCCTCTCTGTCCCCTGAGATGAAAGCCCGTTTCTTCTGGTTCAGGAGGGCTTTGAGCTCAGGGGTGACCCAGGGGTGGTTGTTGGAGAAGCACCGTACCGTCCGAGTTGGCACAGTGCTGTCCACGCAGAAGTTGATGTAATCTGTGATGCAGTGCGTGAGGCCATCGATGTCGTCTCCATGAGGACTGTAGAGCAGCTCCAGTCTGTGGTCTGGAAACAGTCTCTGAGTCTCTCACTGGCCTCATCTGTCCATGCCTTCACAGTTCTCTTCTGCACAGGTCCTCTTCTCACCTTGGGTGTGTAGTGGGGGAGCAGATGAACCAGGTTGTGGTCCGAGCGGCCCAGTGGGGGGAGGGGGGCAGCGGTGTAGGCGCCTTTCACGTTCACATACAGTAAGTCCAGTGTCTTATCACCCTGTGTGTGACACGTGACATACTGTGTGAAAGTAGGGAGAAAGGCAGAGAGGGAGGCGTAGAGGGAGTAGCAGAAATATTTACCTTCCAGACTGCTTGAGGTTGAACTCTCTCCCACTGACACTAAATCACATACACACGTGGACAAAATTGTTGGTACCCCTCAGTTAAAGAAGGAAAAACCCACAATTCTCACTGAAATCACTTGAAACTCACAAAAGTAACAATAAATAAAAATGTATTGAAAATTAAATAATCAAAAACAGCCATCACTTTTGAATTGTTGATTAACATAATTATTTAAAAAAACAAACTAATGAAACAGGCCTGGACAAAAATGATGGTACCTCTATAAAAGATTGAAAACTATTTGACCAGAGTGACATGATTAACTCAGGTGTGTCATTTAATTGACATCACAGGTGTTTCCAAACTCATAATCAGTCAGTCTGCCTATTTAAAGGGAGACAAGTAGTCACCCTGCTGTTTGGTGAAAAGGTGTGTACCACACTGAACATGGACAACAGAAAGCGAAGGAGAGAATTGTCCCAGGACATCCGAAAAAAAATGATAGACAAACATCTTAAAGGTAAAGGCTATAAGACCATCTCTAAACAGCTTGAAGTTCCTGTGACAACAGTGGCTCATATTATTCAGAAGTTCAAGACCCACGGGACAGTAGCCAACCTCCCTGGACGTGGCCGCAAGAGGAAAATTGATGACAAATTGAAGAGACGGATCGTTGGAATTGTATCCAAAGAGCCCAGAGCAACCTCCAAAGAAATTAAAGGTGAACTCCAAGGCCAAGGTACATCAGTGTCAGATCGCACCATTCGTCGTTGTTTGAGCCAAAGTGGACTTCATGGGAGACGACCAAGGAGGACACCACTGCTGAAAAAAACTCATAAAAAAGCCAGACTGGAATTTGCAAAAATGCATGTTGACAAGCCACAAAGCTTCTGGGAGAATGTCCTTTGGACAGATGAGACCAAACTGGAGCTTTTTGGTAAGGCACATCAACTCTATGTTCATAGACTCAAAAACCAAGCATACGAAGAAAAGAACACTGTCCCTACGGTGAAACATGGAGGAGGCTCAGTAATGTTTTGGGGCTGCTTTGCTGCATCTGGCACAGGGTGTCTTGAAAGTGTGCAAGGTACGATGAAATCTGAAGACTATCAAGGCATTCTGGAGAGAAATGTGCTGCCTAGTGTCAGAAAGCTTGGTCTCAGTCGCAGGTCATGGGTCTTCCAACAGGACAACGATCCAAAACACACAGCCAAAAACACCCAAGAATGGCTGAGAGAAAAGCGTTGGACTATTCTAAAGTGGCCTTCTATGAGCCCAGATCTGAATCCCATTGAACATATGTGGAAGGAGCAGAAACATGCCATTTGGAGAAGACACCCATCAAACCTGAGACAACTGGAGCTGTTTGCTCATGAGGAGTGGGCCAAAATACCTGTTGACAGCTGCAGAACGCTCATTGACAAATACAGAAATCATTTAATTGCAGTGATTGCCTCAAAAGGTTGTGCAACAAAATATTAAGTTATGGGTACCATCATTTTTGTCCAGCCCTATTTCATTAGTTTGTTTTTTTAAATAATTATGTTAATCAACAATTCAAAAGTGATGGCTGTTTTTGATTATTTAATTTTCAATAAATTTTTATTTATTGTTACTTTTGTGAGTTTCAAGTGATTTCAGTGAGAATTGTGGGTTTTTCCTTCTTTAACTGAGTGGTACCAACAATTTTGTCCACGTGTGTACATGTTGAAGACATCATGTTTCAGGAGCTTGACCTTGTGTTTCTAATGTGTGTGTGTGTGTGTGTGTGTGTGTGTGTGTGTGTGTGTGTGTGTGTGTGTGTGTGTGTGTGTGTGTGTGTGTGTGTGTATGTTAATACTTACCGTGTTAATGTGTGTGTTCTGCTTACATGTCTTCCATGTACACAGTTAGCTACTGATGATGATTGTCTGATTTTTGTTTTCTTCAGTATCTTAAAGACTTATTTAGTGATCTAAAATCTGATCCATCATGAGCCGTGTAGGTGGTGACAGGAAGTGTGTGTGTGAATGTGTGGATGTGTGTGTGTTATGTCGGGCCGTGCAGAAAACCTCCATCAATAAAGGTCAGGAGTGCAGTTTGCTGTGAAGCAGATGAGGAGATAGAAGGAACAGAGGGGGATGGGGCTCTTCCTGTGTCTGTGGAGCCTTTAGGGCTTCAGCTCTGATAGCTGGATCATTACCAACTAAATCTAATGAGCACAGAACTGCTGCCTTCTGGGTCCGACAAACACAACATTATAAATAATGCTTCAATGAGGCACTGAGGAACACATGCACTGTGTATAAGGAGCTATGTTTATAACCACAGATCCATTTTCAAGCATTGTTCTTTGAATAATCTATCATCAATCTATGTTCTGTGCTCTGAATAAAGATCTGATTTAATTGAAGGTTTAAATGATATCTTTATTCAAAACAAAGCAGAGCATGGTCATTTATAGAATTTCTCCTAAACAAATTAAAAACTATGGCTCTCAGTTTATCACAGTGTGGTAATTTGATGAAGCAGAGGTCAGTGGGTTATAGGAGAATTATCCAAATGGTCTCTGGTAAGCAGGAGGCACCGATCAGATCAATAGAGCTTCATAAGGACTGAGTTCAAAGGTCAGGAAGAGAAATATAAAAAATGACGCCATGGGGTTGCACAGAAATAGGACAGCTGACAGCTGTGTGTGTGTGTGTGTGTGTGTGTGTGTGTGTGTGTGTGTGTGTGTGTGTGTGTGTGTGTGTGTGTGTGTGCGTGCGTGCGTGCGTGCGTGCGTGCGTGCGTGCGTGCGTGCGTGCGTGCGTGCGTGCGTGCGTGCGTGTGTGTGCGCGTGCGCGTGTGTGTGTGCGTGTGAAAGGCATGACTTTGTCCTCTGTGCTTTTGTTCACACTTCCCTCAGGAATCCATTTATCAATAGAATCCAGTCAGGCTTTTATTCTGGTTATGATGGACGGGCAGGTATGACAACACAACGCACTGTGTGTATTTGTGTGTGTTTTGGGAATATGTGTGTGTAAAATGCTGGGGTGAGCACGCTGGAATCACTGAAGACCATTTACTGAGACACAAAACAACAAAAACAAGACACAAAATGGCAAAAATGAGATACAAAATGACAAAAACAAAACGACAAAAACGAGACATAAAATGACAAAAACGAGACATAAAATGACAAAAATGAGATACAAAATGACAAAAACAAAACGACAAAAACGAGACATAAAATGACAAAAATGAGATACAAAATGACAAAAACAAAACGACAAAAACGAGACAAAATGACAAAAACGAGACACAAAATGACAAAAAACGAGACACAAAACAACAAAAATGAGACACAAAATGACAAAAACGAGACACAAAATGACAAAAACGAGACACAAAATGACAAAAAACGAGACACAAAACAACAAAAATGAGACACAAAATGACAAAAACGAGACACAAAATGACAAAAACGAGACACAAAACAACAAAAATGAGACAACAAAAACAAGACAAAACAACAAAAATGAGACAAAAAATGACAAAAACAAGACATAAAATGACAAAATGAGACACAATATGACAAAAACAAAACAACAAAAACAAGACAAAACAACAAAAATGAGAGAAAATGACAAAAACAAGACACAAAATGACAAAAACGAGACAACAAAATAAGACAAAACAACAAAATGAGACACAAAATGACAAAACAAAACAACAAAAACGAGACACAAAACAACAAAAGAAGACATGAAATGAAAAAAACTGACATAAATCCGTCTGTTTTAATGTGACCACTGCTACAGCTTCAGCATCATACTGGCTTGATATTTAAAGTGTATTAGTTTCAAGCATTTTCTGTGCATTTTTATCATGTTGTAACAGCTTAACATTATTCACTCATTTCAAAGGGAACCAAACAGTTTACTCTTTGAATGACGTTTATTCTCTTCACTAGTTTGAAGCAAGTCCTTAATATCAAGCTCATGTTCTAAGGAGCAAACTCTAACTTTGCGTAGCAGCTGATCATTTATTGATATTAACATTCAAAGTTAAATGACATGTACTTCAGTCTACCTAAAATCTGAACAGAACTGAAGGAGTTTCTCCAATGATTTAGTATCATACTTCCAAAGGTTGCTAGATTCAAATGGAGCTCTAAAACAATGGATCTACAAATCCCAGTGATGATGTAATCTGATCATCTTTCATCTGTCCTCATCAGCTCACTGGAGGTCTGATCAACACTAACCTGTAGCTTTATCCTCCTCCTCTCCTCATGTTAGGGGAGCTATGTTCTTTCTATCATTAAATTTCTTCTTGCTTTATTACTGCTGCAGTTGGTAGCAGGTCCAGATGGATTTAAACTAAGGATGATTATGATGATGATGACATGATTAGATCTTGGTTCCCCACAGATCAGTGAACCCTTTTCACTTTAATCTATCTTAAGGCTTTCTGTTCCAGTCCTTTTGCTCACCCAACAACGCGGTGTTTCCACTACAAATGATTGTATCTTTAAGGTGTGTATCAGATCCAGATGTAAATACCTGGAAATAAAAGCTGAAATGCTGATCTCTGGACTCATATTCATTGATGTCAAACCCAAATGTTTCAGTCTACAGCAGAAATAAAGGAACTGGACTCACTGGTCAGTACTTCTGGAGGGGCGAGTAGATAAGCCTTTAACCAAATGAATGTTCCAGTTTTATTTTCTTGTGCATTCTGAGTTTAGGTGGTCCTGAAAATGCTCAGTGACTTACCATCTTGTGGGACTTCGATGGGTGCTGCTTCCTGCCACAGCAGCAGCAGTAACGACATTAGAGCCAGGGCTGCATGCCCGCCCTGCCCCAACATCTCTTCCCTCTGATTGGCCGGTCTCGCCCCTCACCTCTCCTGATTAGCTTAGATGGTTCTCCTGACAGAAGCCCTGTGAGTACAGACAGAGACAGATGGTTAGAATGGAGGCGTGTAGTAGAGCGTATCGTGTACATACACTATAAACACTTGTGTAGTTGTGTGTATGAATTCTGGCACTACGACGTGTGCTGGATCTGGCCTACATTCACAGCTGAGTCCCTGTGTGGCTCCCAGGAGAGAGCAGCCTAGAAACAAAGCCAAGGAGAAGATCTGTGGACGGATTCTGAGAGGGAGATCAGGCTGCTTCACAGGAGGACAGAGACGTTCTGCTTCCAAAGCAAGAGCTGAGAATGTTAGCCAAAATGTAACTCTACAAAAACAACAGTCTGAATGAAAGACGATGCTGGGATATCTGAGACAACATTCAGTTCTATAAACAGCAGGAAAGTGACAGCAAATGGTTTAAGATCTGTTTGTCACCAGCAGTAGGAAATGGGCTGTAGTTGACATTTCAAAGCTCAAGAGGCTCTGCTATCTATTCTACTATATCTATCTATGTATGTATCTATAGTCTATCTATCTGTATATCTATTTTTCAGAATGCAGCAGGAGGTTTTGTAGTGGAGGGATTTCTAGTGGACATGTGAGACATCATATTTCAGCATCTGCCCCAATACCACAGATGTATGTAGAGGCTGTAGAAATAAATCTGTGGTTGAGCCAAAGATTCCAAATGAACAGCCCTGGACTACTTTCAGGATCATTTTACTGCCTATATGTTGAAGCTCTTATCTATCAAGATCTCCCATCATTTGTATGATGATACTTGCATACTGTTTTGTGAAATGATGTTTCAGATCATGTGATGACCGTAAAATGCTGGCAGTAGAGATATCATTTCATAGCTGTGTAGGGAGATGGTCTAAAATCTGGCAATTTCCAAACCATGATGATCAGACGCTAGAATGTGTTAGAATTTTAAAAATATGTGTACTTGTTGTTTAATCAAAGTATTCAATCACAGGTCTTCAGATACAGCAGCCCACCCTAAAACAAGGGGGTCTGTCTGTCTGTCTGTCACCAACATTCCTCAAAAAGAAATTATAAAATTTTCAAGGAAGGTCAGAAATGGCAAAAGGACTAACTGATTAGATTTTATCAGTGATGCAGCTTATAGTCTGGATCCACGGATTAGTTAAAGATTTCTGTATCATTGCTAGATAGCAGCATGGTGTCACTGTAACCATGGCAACAAGTGAACACTACATCAGCTGATTGTGATCCTACTATGAATCCACCACTGAGGACCACGAATGGTTTAAAGATTTCATCCATCAGAAATCATCCAAAGACTGAGCAGCTCTGGAGGAGAAGTGCTCTCTGAAGGCTTTTCCTGTTTTGTTGTGTGTTATGTGAGTAGCAGGAGAGTGAAAATGGGTAAAAAAAAAACAGCAAAGATATTATTCTGCAGAGGTTTGATTTATCTTCATACCTTCATGAATAATTACAAATCTCTGACTCTGCTGTTTCTTGTGATATGACACTAATATGTCATACCAGTTACTACCACAGACATTCTCTAAACGTCATCTTATTCTGTTCAACTTTACATTTTGTCTTCTCAGTGAGTGAGTTATAAACCTGTACAGATAATTCATACAGACCTTGCTGGAACTCGTAGGTGGATGACAACAGGGACAAAATATTCCTATTTTTCTGCTCTCAGTGGTGGAAACTATTCTGCACATTCCCAGATCCAGCCAAGTGTTCCTCCGACCTCCGCAGGAGAACCAGGTCTGTGTTCTGTTACACCTACAGGACCACCTGCTGGCTGTTAATCCCTATCCACATGCTGTCATCCCCCGCCAAGATCATCCTTCAGTCTGCCTCACATCACACCAGAGCTCAAAGCCACAACAACGGAATAAATGAAGCCTATGATGAAGTGGGAGTGTGGGGGTGGGTTTCTACCATAAGGCTGCCATTTCAAATCTCCCAAACAATGTGACATAACACCGTGTTACACTGGGTACACTCAGTCTGCTGTGACAGAATCAACTGTATAAATGCATTTTTAAGAAACTCCATTACAATTATCATAAACAGTACAGTGAAAAATGAAAACCTCTGTTAAAATGAATGAGACAATTAGCATAATTAGCATGTAGAAATGCATTATTATCATTATTAACTTACTATCAAGTGAAGCAAGACTGTAATTTTTGAAAAAAGGCACAATACATTCTATTCTTTTCTTGAATTGATAGACAAACTGTTGCTCAGTTGAACACACTCAGAGCTTTTACTGCTACAGCCTCATTTACTAACACTGCACCTGACTTCAGTTTTTGTATACACTGCGTGGAAAAGTTTGGTGTCACTGAGACAATTTCACGTTTTCCATGAAAACTCCCTCTTTTATTCATGTGCTAACATAATTGTTCAAGGGTTTTCTAACCATCAATGAGCCTTTCAGCACCATTAGCTAACACAATGTAGCATTAGAACACAGGAGTGATGGTTGCTGGAAATGTTCCTCTGTACCCCTATGGAGATTGTTCTGCCCTGAGTAGTTTGAATAGACATTGAGTTAATTGCTACAATACATTTTATATTGTTCGATGCAGAACACTGTTCAGGCTGTGCATTTATTTTGACATTGCAAAGTAGCAGGAAACAGGAAGTGGTAAGCAGAAAAACAGGAAGTAGATCGGTAAGCTGTGGAGAGGTCATGATAGCATGTGCATTTTTCTGCTGTCTAACTCAGCTCAATCCTGCCTGTGTGTCCCTCAGGAAGCAATGACTGTAAGAAATGACTGTTTATTAGGGCTGGCCCGAATACTGGTTTCTGGCCTCCGAATATTCGGGCCCTATTAAAGACGAATATCTGGATATTCGTTCCGCCCCGTAACGTCCGACCGAGGGGGCGGTGGAGACGGCCTGAATAGTCGGAACCGTTCGTCTGGTCTCCCGGGTCCACATTTTGCCCTCGTTTAGTCTTTAGTTAAACTGAAGAATTCCCAAACACCGGTCTTCAGCATCTTGTCTTGTGTTTATGCAACGAAGTGAAGCATGACGTCAGAGTCTGCAGCCACCCGGCCATTCAGGTGGTGTTTACAAACACGAATGGAGGAGCCGAGATGAGCCGAATGCGCAGGGAAGAGACGAGCTCCGAATATTTTCGTCTGGGGGGAGGAGGAGGTGATCACATACACATATGCAGTCTGCGCGAATGGGTACAATTTATTACTGGACCGTGGACCCGTAAACAGTAATTTTTTACTGGACCGAAACAGTTTTTACTGGACCGAATATTTTATGCATACCATACCATGGATTATGGTATGTAATATCATAATCCATGAAATAATCTACCATACTCTCATAACAACAGACAAATCTAGCTCAGCATCCACCCTCTCTCATTATACACCTGGTAAATTACCATCTACATGCACTGTCACCGTCACTACACCCTTCAGCACCATTCTACCATACCACCATCCACTTTTACCATTGAATTACTCACCATACACGTCCAATTTGACCAGAAAAATAGCTCTCAGCTTCGTTTTGGCGCTGCTTTCACATGCTCCTGCTGAAACTTGAATTTGTACTCAGGGATGGGAATTTTCCGCGGATCCCCGCGGATTTCATTTTAAGTTTGAACACTTTATTGTCACTGATACTCCTGTGAGATGGTAACGACGTTAACGATAGCTTGCTAACGACGTTAACAAGCTGTCGTTCGATTGTAAACGGCCCAGCAATTGGAAGTTGCTGCGCCGCCGCCGCCGCCGCCGCCGCCGCCGCACACAGGAAAAAAATTGCACCGGACATGAGACCGGTAATGTAGTAAGTTTTACCGGACTTTTGGTACACAAATCGGATTTGACCGATGGTCCGACGTCATTGGCGCACACTGTATATGTGTATATGTTATAGACATGTGTGTATATGTTTATGTGATCACAGGACGAGATGAGCCGATGTGGGCAGAAGGCGGAGGGAAGACAGTAACGCTGCATATTCTTTCCGCCCGATGACGTCCGACGGCGGGGGGGGGGGGGGTTATTCGGATACCAAAATTAATATCCGGATAGTGCCGTAGCGAATGAATATTCGGATATTCGGGTCCAGCCCTACTGTTAATTACACATGTAGTGATCAATATTATTGACTTTGTGGACCAGTTCAGAGTTTATATAATGATAACAATGACCTTGTTATGCCACGTACCTATAGCACAGGTACCTGCCTTATTTTTCATTGAATTTAACTTACTTGTTATTAATAATTAATGTAATTAGTGGCTCATGGTGCTGATGAACACTTTGTTTCTATTTGCTCGTTACTGACACTGCCATGTACTGAGTGTATTTTTATGTTTTTTCTCTTTAGTTTCACTCCAATTCAATGTTGTGGAGGATAATAAAGTAGCAAGACGCTCAATTTCCTGGCTCTTGAAAAGGAGTTTGGCTGGCTGTTGACCTATGTTACCACTTTGGAAGTACAACACATAGCGAGAACAGTACAGAGATATTCCATTAAAAATCAGCTGTTTCCAGCGAGAACAGTCATTTACCACATTAACAGTGTCTACACTGGATTTATCATTCATTTATGCTATCGTCACTGAACAAAAAATAATTTACTTTCAAAAATAAGGGCATTTCTAAGTGAGCCCAAACTTTTGAACAGTAGTGAATGTTCAACAAACTACCTTGAGTTATAAGTCGTCTTTTTCACTGCAGTCAAAGAATTTAGAATGAATTTAGTTTTATATTTACTAATGGAGAAATGTGTGCTTAGATTAGCCATAGGTTTGGACATTGTCTTGTTTTTCTATCATTTTGGACAACTTTTCATTCATTTTAGACAAATTTTAAATCATTCTGGACAATTTTCACCTCATTTATAAGAATTTTTGGGTCAAAGGTTTGTCAATTTGCACAATTTTTGAGTTGCTGTGGACATTTTTTAATGAATTTGAACAAGTCTAAAAGCTGATGTTTTGGCTCAACACACAAAAAATATTATTCAGTTATTTTGAGCTATGACAACTCCTAAAAAATACATCATTATTATAATTTTTATGCTATTTGTGGGTTGTAACCTGAAGTTAAAATGAGTTAATTTACCACTTATTTTACTGTTGTTGGTTTGTTTTTGAATCAACACTGAAAAAGCAAGCATGAGCCATTTTTTACCACATGTTCTGATTAGAAATATTCACCATAATAGTTTAAATATAAGACACTAGTTGTTCCTGTAAACTAGGTTAGAAAGTGTGAGGATCAGTACAGAACATCGGACACAGGCTTCTACACAAAGTGCTGCATTATTCTTTGTCAGGTTTCACTCCGTTCGTAGTCTGTCAGCCCCTAAAGTCTGGTTAGTCTACCTGAATGTACACCAACATGTTCCCATGTGTCACAGCAAAGACAGGACTAAGTCCAGAATTTGAGCTCAAAGAGAAAATGAAGTGAATGAAGAACCTGACAGTGACTGGCAGACAGTATTTTCAGTATGATTTCTGTGTGATGAGGAAACTCTCCTCATGGTTTCACAGATGTTAGGGCTGTCTTCTCATCATGGCCATCCCATAGTTGAGCTAATACAGTATTAACTCTCCTGTACAATGACAAGCCTAAAGTCTGTCAGTAGTGCAGCGCTTTGATACAAAGACAGATGAGCTGAGAAGTAATAGAGTTATCTCACAACAGAGGGGACACAGCAGCCTGAGGGCCTGAGGGCAGGAGACGCATTTCACCCTAAACCTGCAAACACCTACTACACACACACACACACACACACACACACACACACACACACACACACACACACATTATGCATAAACCATCTGGTGGTAAGTCAGTCCAGCCCCATACAACTAAAGAGCTAATCTGCCCCTGGGGTGATCAAATCCCAGAACTGGTTGGCATGAGGTGCCAATCATACAAGTACACACACACACACACACCATGCATGGATGCAGAGATACATGTTTCCACATGGATGAAGACACACCCTGACACTCTCTCTCTCCCCTCAGCAAACAGCACATATCTCTGCTAGCCAGCTGTTGTGAAACCTGACCAGTGTTCCCCGATCTCTGTTAATTACTGAAGTCAACACACACACACACACACACACACACACACACACACACACACACACACACACACACACACACACCAGAAGAGAACGAGGATGGGGGATTAGGAAAAGAGCATTCCTCACGGTCCAATACAAGCCTTAAGACAGGAATCCACTTTGAATTGCAGATCTGTTCCAAGACAAACGTCATGGAGTGAGAGGAATCAAAATAAAGAGGAAAAAGAGGATGTCAGAGTAAAAGCTCTGAAATAGGTCAGCGCTAACTGCACCTCTCTCCACTCTGCAGTGCATTATACATGATAGTACAAACTGATGCATGAGGCTGAATGCACAGGAATCCCCAGAAAAGGGGTCAGTGAGCGGCTCATAGTGCTGGGGTTTCAGAAGAATTCATGTCAAACGATTGATACATTCTGCTCAGAAATGCTGCCACAATTATATCCAACATTTACATGACAAGTACAAAGGCATTTTCCAGCCCCACAGCTGCCTATATGTTACAGATTTGTCTATTATTTCAACATCCTTAAGCTTGTAACACTGGTATCAGTGTAGAGGGTGGAGAACGGCATCGTTTCTCACATGAACCATGTGTGGTCGCTGTGCCACATCCTGGGAGTCACGTCTTTCTGCTGCAGCGGTGTTTCTTCCTGACTGTTCTGGAGGTGGAATCTTGTTAGAGCAGGCTTTGTGGCATTTATGTCTTCTGAGATGGGTGTCCTTGTCAGATTAAGTAATTATAGTGTCTTTAATTCACTTGGTCACAACATGTCAGACTACACACTGAAACCAACCACTGTTTCAGTTACATTTCATTTACTATATAGGCGCACCAATTCACAGCATATGTCCTTTCAGGTGAAGATCTGACAAATTACAAACAGAGAACTCAACAATCCAAAGCTTCTTTCACAGAGGAAGGAACCAAACTTCATGTTGTTACACAATAAGTATGACTAGGAAACGAGATCTAAGTCAGACATCTATTTTTATTGACCAACTTTGATATTCCAGATGTTAGATATTCCTATCCACCTCCCACCTGGTCAGCACGTGTCTGTGTGGCTGATAATACTCATTTTTAAGCTGCTCGTTTTTAGGAACTCAGTGGCGGGGCAGAAACAACCAGTTAGCATTCAGTCCTCGCTCTGTGGAGCTGAGCACCAGCAGGCCTGTTCTCAGGTCAGTGTGTAGGACAACAGCTTCACTGCAGGGTGGTCTGCAGGACTCACATCCATGCAGCGGAGCTCAGAGCTGCAGGTTTGCTTTGGCTGGCTGTTCTGAAAGAATTAAAGTGTACTGCGTGTTGCTTCACATTTCTAGTTGACCTAGCTACATACTTTAGTTTACAGATGTGCACACACACGGTAATTGTACAGACGAACCCAAACACAACCAGGTCACACTCATCTGACCTCAGGCCTACATCATACAGGAAGTTCTCCTCCAAACCTGATGTTATTCAGGGCATAATAGAGCCCATTAAACTAATAGATGAAACTTGTCTGGCTGCTCCCTTCTGCCTGTCACGCTGGAGGCTCTAACAGAGACAGATTGGCCTGTTGCAAGCCATTTCTAAAAATAACACGTTCATTTGGATCATGAGAATCCGGGCATCAGAGAGCACTGTTTAGTGACCTTAGATGAATCTTGCCAGGAGCACGTTCAGACCGTAAATCATGACACAGAAACATAAAAATGTTAACCTACTTCTAGAAGTGATGGGAAATTAGCATAAATTTGTTAATTGAGAATTGTTCACTGAATTTCATAGACCTGCTTTCATTATTTAAGATGAGAGGGTTATTTCTGTACAAAAGAGTCCTGGTCATTAATGAGACTCAGTACAGGAAGGTTTTTAGGGTAAACCATATTCAGAATGCAGAAGGAACAAATTCATCTTCAGACACATTATTTGAACACAGACTTTGTGTTTCTTTATCAGAGGTCACTTAAAATGCAAAGACAAACTCTTCACCATAGAATGTGAAGGCTAGCGTGATTAACAAGATGGAAGCTCAATCCTTAATTAGCAGTTGGAGGGTTTATTTTGGAACTGTTTCATGATTATGTCTGAAGTGTCTTTACTTGGAAGGAATTTTCCATGTGAGGTAAAACAGCTGGTTTTACACTCAAATCTTTGACTTTTGCTAATGTGGTGGAAACATGGACTCCAACAATGACTCGGATTGTTTTCTTGGCGGCATGGCTCAGTGGGTAGAGTGGCCGTCTTGTAACTGGAAGGTTGCTGGTTCGATCCTCGGCCCATCGTGCTCATGTCGAGGTGTCCCTTAGCAAGACACCTAACCCCTAATTGCTCCTGGTGGGTCATGGTTAGCGCCTTGCATGGCAGCTTCTACCATCAGTGTGTGAATGGGTAAATGTGACATATCATGTAAAGCGCTTTGGATAAAAGCGTTATATAAATACAACCATTTACCATTTAGTTTAAATGGAGCTATTTACCAAAGAGTCCATCCATGTCCATGAAATTATGAGTGATTAAACATATGATTGAAACATCGCATAATTACCCTAGTGAATGATTTTCTCCACTACATCCTCTTTTAATTGACCCACGTGCAGTGATCCAGTAGGAGCTGTGCCTGGTCCCTGTCCAGACATATTCAGGTATATTCTCATCCTGAACGCGCTGCACACAAACACTCACTCACAATGACTCCATTGTTCCAACACTGGTGGATTCCATTAGGGTCATTTTGGAAGGATCTGAGGGCTAATGGTGCTCTTCTGGAATAAATATGATGGGGACAGGGCTGATGAATGCTCCAATGTAGATCTGGAGTGTGCATGTTAGTGTGCACGTACACTCAAAAGAAAGGTAGAGCTCCACTCCCACAGGGTGCAGCTGGAAAAAGATCATTTCTGAATAAGAACAGCAGAAGTTTGGACATTATTGTAACACTGTTGTCCTCCATGGAGGATCAAGACTTTTATCAAAAGGTGCTGAAAGAATACAAGAAAATGTAGACCTCAGATACGAAAGGTGTCCTGTCTTTGCTGCGTCTCCAAAAATAAAGCTGATTGTGAATGTAAATGCTGTGTTTGGCTCCACCACAGACATTAACACACTGACTGCCTTCCCAACCGTTCCTGTGACCTCCATATCTACCCCCAAAACAGCCTCACCAAGTCTGTTCTACAGCACGCCCAGAATAGTCCTCCAGCCATCACACACAATTACCCTCAGCACGTACTGCTCCCACAGCTGCTGGAGCGCATGAATAAACAGGCAGCAAACCGTGATAGGTGGTGCTCCCTGTCCTACTCCAACCCCATCTACTAAAACACAGATGCATGATTTAGACATATAAAGCTTTATGAGAGGGTTTCCTGTGTAGATCATCACCCATAGTTTAAAAGTCAGAGCCTGTCAGTGACTGTTCAGACTTCTACATGTGCAGTAAAGAACCACAGCAGTCTGTTAAAGAACTACCTACTGAGGAAATGCTGAAAGCAAAAAGCTCTTTAACTGGACATGTCAACAGACTGAAACACCTTCTAAATTCAGCATTCACCAGCTGGATGTTTTAACTGATGAGTCAGAAGAATATCAGTCATGTAGTGGAATGCAAACATGTGAATAACATTCTTTATTCTGTGGGATTTTTCTAAAGAAGTGAAGCATCTTTTACATGTCACATAAAAATGTCTCTTGCCTTATTCAGTGTTGTGAAAACTACCTGTTCCTCTGGTGATTTCTTCTGTTTTCATTATTATTTGCTGTTAAACTTCAAACTAACTCTAGCACCAAACAAAGACATCCTCAATAAACACAGAATACACGTTTCATTTATTTTTTACTGAACACTTCATATTCATAACAATCATAAGTTTGTGACAGAATTTCAACCCACACTTTTTTGCTAACCTACTTTAATGCAGCTGTTTCTCGGTTTTGTGAGCATGTGCTGCTATTTTCAGGACTTTAACTGGGAGACTCCAAATGTTCTGACTCTCTGAAACCATTCTGAGGTGGACCTAGTTCACATTACAGAGCGGTTTACTCCATTTCTGCCCTCCTGACAACCAGAGGAGACGTCTGACTTGGGACCTTGGTCTGATGTTTTCATCATATTATTATGTGATGATCGGTATACATCCGTCTGTCTGTCTGTCTCTGTCTGTCTGTCTGTCTGTCTGTCTGTCTGTCTGTCTGTCTGTCTGTCTGTCTGTCTGCCTGTCTGTCAGCAACATTACTCAAAAACAGACCAATAGATTTGGATGAAATTTTCATGGAAGGTCAGAAATGACACAAGGACCAAGTGATCAGACTTTGTCACATAACGTACACATGCATAACACACACCTGTGCTCAGCGCAAGGATATTTAGTTTGTGGGTACATCTATATTAAACGGACACATTCTATGTTGCTGTGATTTCCGATCATCAAGAACCAATAAATAAATGCTGCATTTCTGACATATGGAGGAATGAGCAGCCTTGGAGGAGCACTGTCCTCTGAGTGCTTTTCTAGTTCGATAATGTGAACGATTTACAGATCCACTCTAAAACCTTTTAGGCTGCCCAGGTAACATCACCCATGTGTGATGTTTAGGGAGTTAAAACTGGAATGGATATGACTATCATGGGAGCACTCATAGCAGTGGACACATTAAAAGTGATAGTTCAAATCTCACTGAAGAACAGATAACTCATGCTGATTGCATCTTCCCAAACAATTCTCATCCAGACTCATTAGCCTTTCTGCTTAGTTTTTTTTATTCTTATTACAAGGTCTTATTACTTCTGCCAAGGAGGTTATGCGATCGGGTCCGTTTATTTATCTGTCTGTCTGTGTGCGTGTCTGTGGACAGGATTTCTCGGAAACTACTTGTCGGATCTTAGTGAAATTTGCACCAGAGGTGGATCTTGGCCCAGGGAAGACTCCATTCAAATTTTGTGTTGATCAGGATAAGGATCTGGATTCTGGATCCGGATGTAGATTTTCCAACTTTACCATCCACATCTTCCCTTGGTGGAGGTCAGAAATCTCGGATTGCTCTTGTTCATATTACAGCCAGTTTTTCTACCACAGTCTCCATTTAGTTTGTATGTGTTTCCCCATGAGATCAGGTTAGGACAGACTCTGCTGACTGACCGTTCCCTGTGGTACGATCATTTTAATAATATCCTGAAGTGTGACATGCACCGGTACTTCCAGTCTAGTACTGAGTGCATGTCAGACTCTTACAGAGAAATATCTCCATGCAGCTGTTTTAAAAGCCCTATAGTGGGAGCTTGAGATCAGTGTGAAACCCAAACCAGAGCTGAAACTCACAGACTGATGAGCTGTCAGCGATGATCTGATTGAACAGGACGGGCAGTATTCAGCCCTGTGTTTGTCTAGTCCACTTACTGACATGTATCGCTGCAGTTTGACACTTGTTTTCACACAGACCGTGTTGGTTTAGATGACTTTGTGTCAATGCCTACATTTATTATTTACAGCTCGTGTTTTGTATTAACACGAGTTGGCTTCATTTTGTTAGATTTTGCTTGAGAATCAGATGCAGGTTCATGTGAGACAGAGAAATCAGGAAGGAGTTGAAAAACTTTTCACTGCACTGAACAAGAATGTGTAAAGAATTGAGGTGGCAGAACTGCTGATTGTTCAATTTTTTTTCAATTCAATTTTATTTATATAGCGTCAATTACAGTCAAATCGTCTCAAGACGCTTTACAGAACCCATATGTCTGACCCCCAGAGCAGCCCAAAGGAGACAGTGGCAGGAAAACACCCTTTTAACAGGGAAGAAACCTCGAGCAGAACCCGGCTCTATATAGGGGGGACCCATCTGCCTGCTGGCCGGGCGGGTTGAGAGGTGGACCTTGAATTAATCTCCCAAAGGTTGACAGAGTCTAATCTTGTAGATGTTCATATCTAATGCTGCAGCGATTTAACACCAGCTCTGACTTACGTTCACAGCTGTGGACACGGATCCTCTGTCTGCCCACCCACACAGTGACAGCAAGCAGACCTGAGGAGACACAAAGAGGACAAATAAAGACTGTTACCATCAAATCTGTTCCAGCAAACAACTGCTAATACACAGTTTATCCGTTTGAACACAGGGTTTCATGTCCCTTATTAAACTATTCTAAACAAGCAGTAGACTGTAAGGCTGGATCCTCTAAAACCACGCTGACGAATCACTGAGTGTAGCTGAAGCCTCACACACAGTTAGCAGTAACTCATTAGTCTGATGGCCTGAGCAGAGGAAGGAGAAGAAGATACAGCAGAGCAGACAGCACACACACACACACACACACACACACACACACACACACACACACACACACACACACACACACACACACACACACACACACACACACACACACACACACACACGCACGCCTTAGGACTGTCTGCTCTAGTAGTGTTTCTCCAACTGTGTGTTTGTGCTTTCAAAGAGCTCGTCTGTGTGCCAGCTGCTGCCCTTAGGATCACAGGATGCTCTTTCTTTTAGTCCTTCTTGACACACACACACACACACACACACACACACACACACACACACACACACACACACACACACACACACACACACACACACACACACACACACACATAGAGCACACACTACCATGCAGTCTGCCTGTGGAAAAGCCTCTATGGGACAACAAAAACACACAATAAAAAACACATTTTATCATGCTGATAAAATGCTTCAGTCAAACACAAACCACAGTGAAGTCGACACCTTCCACACACACTCAGTTGATGAGCCACAAAATCATACTGATGGATCTCAGGTCAGATTTAGATAAGAGCAAATGATCATCTCCTGACAACATGTCCACTGGATATTAAATGTACTTCTAGGTTTATAACACACATATGAGGGGCTGTTTGGAAAATGTTCCAATCAATTTCCTTAAATAAGAACTTCCTGTGTCCTCTGATGCAGCTTATGTCTATACATTTATTAGGCTGAGTGTGCTTCTAGTGGGTTTTTAGCACCAGTATTTTCCAGAATGTTTTCAATGAGGTGTGATAGAAAGCACTGCACTCTTCCTCCTTCTCAGAAAACCACTCCAGTAGCTCACCTGGATGACCATGTCTAAGGGCTGTTCAGTGTAGACAACATGAAATGAGTGATAAATCCAGTGTAGACATAGTTAATGTGGTAAATGACTATTCTATCTGTAAACGGCTGATGTTTAATGGAATATCTCCATAGGGGTACAGAGGAACATTTCCAGCAACCATCACTCCTGTGTTCTAATGCTACATTGTGTTAGCTAATGGTGTTGAAAGGCTCATTGATGGTTAGAAAACCTTTGTGCAGTTATGTTAGCACATGGATAAAAGTGGGAGTTTTCATGGAAAACATGGAATTGTCTGGTTGATCCCAAACCTTTGAACAGCAGTGTGTATATGTACATATATACGTAACAGCTTCAGCATACCCCCACGACAGTCCCGCACATATCAATCATCTGGGGGAACGATGTGTAACTGGGTTAAGTGCATTGCCAGCGGGCATAGCAGCGGTATGTTCCACTTGAGGAGAATGTGCACGTGAGCTTTCAGCGCTGTGTAATACTACAACTGTATACACAGTAAAGTCCCTTCTGTTCATCTTATTTAACAGTATCTCAGATCCATTTATTTCTGACTGACATGTATTTGTGTTTGGTGATGACTCTGCACACACAGACGGTCCCTGAGATCATCACAACCTCCCCACCAGAGCCTGATTTTAGCAATGTTTTAAAAGAAGACAGAACGAAGCAGTCTGAATAGGAAGAAAATGTGTACGTGCACAGATCTTTCTACAACAAGGACGAAGGATGACTGGTGAAGCAGCAGTGATGTTTCAGCACAGACTGAGCAGAATGAATGAACCCTGCCTCAGTTATAAGACACACTAACAGAGAGGACTGGACTACCACGAACACTACTGGATGACGTAGAACCCTGTGACTTCCTTGAAAGTAAACTGACCTGACTGCTATAGCAGCACTACATCAAAATATGACACATATCTGAAAAACGGTGTTTGGCTCCCTGGTTGACTGCTGGATGAGCTGGAGGAAGGACTGGGTTAGGGGTGCTGTGACTTCTATTTCCAGAAGCAACATTTACCTGCTATTCTAAAGATTTCAAATATTTTAGCCTCACATTATTCTAACTAGGTTTCAGCATTAGCAGCATATCTGTACACAACACTGCTCTACAACCAGAAATAAGCATTTGGTTGTTAAACCAAGCAGCTCATTCCCATTAGTCACAGTTTATTTAAACCACCTGATGTGAGGACTTTTCCTTTTGTCACTGTGAGCTTTTTTACATGAGCTCACCTGATCTGGGTGAAAAGACCTGTGATAGGCCAGAACCGGCTGTCATAAGCTACAATTTCTAGCGCTTGAAAATCGAGCCAACAGAAGTCAGAGACGTGTAGTTTCTTCTCAGAGATGCTGAAAGGATACAGCCAAAAACACTCCCAGCTTCAAGACTAAACCTAAACAGGTTTTCTTGTAACTAATCAAATCTTTGCCATGGGGTCATCGCATCAGGAAGGTTATTTATTTAAATACTGGATCCTTAATTTAAAATGAAAGAGAAGGATACACAGGTAAACAAGGTGTGTTTCCTCACATGCTAGAAGTAGTGAGAAAGTGCACTGAATGTGTGAAGTGAATAAAGAAACAACAGATGCTGCTGATGCTCTCCATCAAACACACCACAGTGCTTTCAGCAGCCTAATGGGATGGTAAGGAGCGTGTGTGTGTGTGTGTGTGTGTGTGTACTTTGATGTCCAGTCTATCACATACTATTCCCTACTGATCTATAACAGGTCTAGCACTCACCAATCCACTAATGACTCTCCCTCTGCTGCCCACCTCCATACATGAACACCTCCCACCCCAACCTGCTCCTCACCCTCCAGCTACACACACACACACACACACACACACACACACACACACACACACACACAAAAGCAGAGAGGTCATGGTAATAAATGGCTCTTCCAAACGTGAGAAGGTCATGGGTCAGACACTAAAGAGGTTGTGGAGGAAATATCTCTGTGACAATGACATCATTTCCTGTAGATGATCTCCAAAGGGGCTGCTGGACGATCACATGACGGCCTGCATGGCTTCTGATGGAACTGTGAATAGATCTTCTGCAACTCTGCAGAGAAAAATAGATCTACAGTCCATTAAGATATGACAAGATGCAAGGTTTTAGTTAGATTTTAGTGACTTTTCGGGCAAAAAATCTATTTCTGTTTAATGGACTCAAAATATATCAATCTAGCGTCAAATTTTCTCAGGAATCTGAAAATTGAGTCATTTATGCAAAATCTTTTATGATTTCCACAATACCAGATGCACCACTCACACCCTCGTTGCATTTTGTTATTCCTCCCTGAAAGGCACATTTAACAATTGATCCAATACTGTCTGAAATGTTTTTCCCTTCGTTGGCCTCAGAGTACTCATATGAAACTATACTCATATGAAAGCCTTTCCTTAGTTGTTCTGGCTGGATATATTGACTTTATCATTGAATAAGTACGTGAATACGTGCAAAATTGGCAGACATTTTCTAAAACAAATATGAAAACTTGGCCGTAAAAAAACCTTGATCTCAATTTATTAAAGTTATTAGGTTAAAACAATGTAAACTGCTTGTAGCCCATATAAATGGGTATCAGTGATTCAATTTTGGTTGCTCCACATTGACAATTGAGTGAATGCAAGTTTTTTTTTTACGACAGCATGTATTTTTTTCACAAACTGAAAATTGATGGGGGTAGGGTGAGTAAAAGTTATGATTTTACTTAACTAATGTTGGAATACACTTATGTGTTGGGTACTGCTCTATTCCCAACTAAATTACAAAGAGACTGATGTATAGCACATGCAGATTTACAATTAAGTTAACTCTATAGGGTGAATCAAAAGCCAAATTCTTTAACCTTGCCAGCAAGTTGATTTCTCGCGATATTTGTGAGTTCACAAATCTCTCAAGAAACCATCTTGCACTGCTCCCGCTTTCACTGTTCGTACAGAGCACGGGCCAATCACGCAGCAGTATTCGTGTGTGGGGCGGGATATCCAGGTGTGAAGACGACACCAAGCGCCAGTAGATCAAAACAAACAAACAACGGAGGACAACGATCGTGTAGATGCTGCTATTAAGTCAGTTTTAGCTGAATCTCGTATCGCTTCTTTGAAGGAAGAACAACGAGAGGCGCTTTGCGCATTTCTGGATGGTAAAGATGTTTGTGCTTTTTTACCTACGGGTTTTGGTCAGAGTTTAATCTACCAATTGGCTCCGCTCGTTGTGAAGATCCCGCGATTGGCTAAAAACAAACCTGTCAGAGGCGGGACATACTGTTGCACTGTCCAATCCGTGCCTCTTTCCTCCAAACGGATTTACATGGAGCGGTCCCAGATTGATATTGTGGAGTACTATCAAGTACTACACAATTATTAATCTGGCTATTGCCAGGTTACAAATTCTTACCTAGAGTCTCAAAATTTCCAAACAAAATTGTCACCGGACATCTTGGGAAGAACTCGCTGGTATGACATCATTTCTAATTGCAACCACTGAAACTGATACTCATTCAAAAGAACACAACATTGAGCTCTTATTCTAAGGTTAATAGTAAGGAAGTAACCAATAATTTGCAAGCAGCAACAGGATTAATGTGTGTATTCCAATGATTTTGTCACCAAAATATGGTCATTTTCACCTACTTTTGAGCAAACATCAAGCAAAAGGTCACTAAAGGGCGAGTGATACACAGTTTTTGGTGCTATATTCTAAAACTACACTATTTTTTCTATAAAAAACACAAGACATTGCATGTAAGGTACCCATTTATTCCACAGAATTTTTTTGACACTGATATCACAAAAACGAAACTCAAACTTTCAACCTTGTCATATGCTTTAGGACCAGAGCGTGTAATACAGCACTGATGCAGATTACTGAGCCTGATTCTCCTACTGGCACAACCTTTCAGCTAGCTTACACTGGCTAATCCATCACTGTATTATTACTGAAATAGCACGATGATTGTAGAATATACCAGTGACTCTAATGCAGCAGCAGCCCACTGGACAAAACATACAGTAGCAGTAGTCACACTAGTAGGTTTGTAGTAGAGTCTACCTCTATGAATGTCTGTGATCTATTTATTCAGGAGGATCACAGGTTGACAACCATCAAACACCATCTGCTGAGGAAGAGTCTGACATGTGATTAAACTACTGCCCCACAGTGAAGAGAAGAGCAATATTAAATTCTGTATTTTTCACAATGTGCTGTCATGGTAACATTATTGAAGACATAATATGGCAAAGGATCTATATCAACCAGTGAATGTTATTAGATGAGTTCAAACATGTTCCCCAGATGGAGCTGTGGAGACCAGGACTGGACCTACCGCTGGATGCATGTGTGAACCTGCCCTCCTACCATCCATCCTGCTCAGTGAACTCTCAGCTCCTCACTGGAAGCAGAGCAGGGACAAAACAAAGCTAACCCTGTCCTCTGCAACGAGCACAACCTCTGGGGAAGGTAAGATGGAGGAAATGAGGCTGGAGGATGGAGGGGGTGGATGTGTGGTTGCCAGGCGATACGAGTGTGTATCTGGATGTCATGCTTGGTAGGAGATGTGGCTCCATATTTGCAGAATGACCTAGTTTGAGCGGAAAGAGAGGAAGAATGCACTGGAAAAGAGGGAGTAGAAGAGGAGACCGACTGGGAAACAGAGGGAACATGGCAGGTTCACTGGTTTTATTTTATGGAAAGACAAAAAAGAAAGAACAGGAGGGGAAGACAGGGACAGACAGAAGACAACAGAAGCTCTGAAAAGACGAGGAGAGATGAAGAGAGAGCAGAGGATGCAAAGTTGATTAACTGATTATATACTGTGTGTGTGCGTGTGCGTGTGCATGTGTGTGTGCGTGTGCGCGTGTGCGTGTGCGTGTGTGTGTGGGAAGCACCCTGCAGCTCCATCCTACATAAATCAATCCCAGAGTTTCCAGAGCGATGTGAGCTCAAGCACTTCCGTTGTCCACACATCCTCCTTTATGAGGCTTCTAAATAAAATATGATGCCACCTGCAGCGGTGGGAACACAAACACACTCATGAAGCATGGTTTACTGATCTGGGCTAAAGCTTGTTTTATGCTTGATGCATCCATGAAATTAGAATTACGTCATTCTATCAGCCTCGCCCCCTCACACGGCCCTTCATCGTACACCTCCGCATTTTTCTAACGACAAAGACAGAAACACATGGGAAACTAGCAGAAGAACAGGAGCTCCTAGCAGCAGAAGTTCAGAAATACAGACTTTTGTACGGTCCATCACACAGAGATCACCATGGTTACCGGGTTATGAACTATTCATGGTGTGAAATTAAAACGAACTGCTGGAATGCAGCTCTTTGGTAAAATGCCGTGTTGTAAGTGGTGTAAACGATGGCAAACTTCTTCTACTCTAGAATAGACCAGGTAGACTTGTGTTTACGCTACACTGGCCCCTGCAGGTTGGGAGCAGACGCTGCATGGAGCATAATAGCCAAACGCATTCTGTTGTGCGTCTCACGTTCATGCAGAAAAAATAACCCATGCTTTAGGAGGCCAATATGAAACTGATATTTTGTTGCTAAAATCAGAAAATTGTCCATCCATCCATCATCTATACACCACTTCATCCTCACTAGGGTCATGGGGGGTGCTGGAGTCTATCCAGCTGACTGAGGGTGAAGACAGGGGACACCTGGACAGGTAACAGTCTGTCACAGGGCTACACACAGAGACAAACAATCACACTCACATTCACACCTACAGACAGTTTAGAATCACCAGTTAACCTCAGCATGTTTGTGGAAGCTGGAGAACCTGGAGAAAAGCCACATATGTACAGGAGAACATGGAGACTGCATGTAGGAAGATCCCAGGAAGGCCGGGACACGAACCGGGGATCTTCTAGTTGCAAGGCGACAGTGCTAACCGCTCAAAGGGGAAAAAGTATTCCAAATATTCAGTGTTTCTGATAACTTTATTTCTGTTGGGGTGGAAAACCTGAAACTGCTCGGTACAGAACACTTATGAGTGTGTGACTTTGGAAACACAAACAGAAATCTAAGCTCTTATCCAGCTTTCTGACTGAACTAGATCACATATTATACGACACAGAGACACCTTCCTTCACCAGAGACAGGGCTGAAAATGGAGGGTTAGGGTGTCTGTAAAGTACTTGATTTTTGCTCCTCCACTGCCCTAAATCTACGTACTGGAGAGCAGAGCTACTACCGCTGTTGACTGCTGATTAATAAGCACTCCAATAGTGTGAGACATTCTTCAGGAAAAGAGTCAACACTATCATGTCTGGGGTGATAAATATCAAATAAGTCAAGCTGCACCACATCCATCATTCAGAAGGCAGTTATTAATAAAGAACTAATAACAGGCAGGAAGTGGAACAGAGACTGTATCAGTGTTTCTGATGCTGACCGGGTGCCTTTATCCACAACAACACAGCATGTTTATGAGCAAATACACACCAACAAGCAGAGCACACAGCAAGAACACTTGATGTCAAGCCATCCACATCCTCTGCATGTCTTCCAGAAGTGAGCTCATATTCTGTCGGGACAGAACACAGTGGAGGCGGAGCACCCCAATCAGTTGGTTACCCCTGTCAGCTACCACCCATCACCTCCACACAGACAGGACGGAGGCAGGCAGGAGGAGAAGAGAACAGAGGGAGGAAGCTTAAAGATGGAGACAGCAAGAGACCAGTGAGCAGCACTATGAGGAAGAAGTATAGAAGCTAGACATAGAAACCTGACTGAAAACCACTTCATCAACGATTAGAACCACACAAACGACATACACCAAGTGTCTTTAGACTCCAGATGTATTTCTGAATCAGAAAATAGCTGTGATGATGTGAGTCAGAATAAGTAGGAAAAAAGAAAAAAAAGAAAAGGAAAAAGAAAAGGAAAACAGGAGTTGAAAGCCACAGTTGCGGTGGCAGCATTCCAGATGACAAAGTATCTGAGGAGGTCATCCTGTTGTCTCACACTTCTACACACTGCTATGAAATGTTGGGATCAGTTTATTTCAAGCAGTTTTCATATCAGCAGTTCATATATTTTAGTATCTTAATATTCTCCCACTGGCTCCTGTAGTGTTCCCCTTTGAAACTCCTGCTCCCCGTATCCAATCAAATAAAACACAAATAGTTTTTTGAATGCTGAAGGTTGAGGCATGAACCAGAAGTCATGATCCTCAGCTACCTCTGTCTCCCATAAGCTTGTACCAGTGAACCTCCTCCTGCGTTTGTATGGAAAGTAATTCAAGCCAACATGACTGTGGTAGGTGCTGCAGCAGACACTAAACCCAGAGGGAAGCAGGATCACACCACCTACACCTAAAGCCACTGTGTGTGTGTGTTGAATGGCTCTCTATTTATGTTAGACACCGTGAAAGCAGTGAAAACCAAGAGTCACCTGGCCGTGTTTGCCCCAGACGTTCTGATGGTTTTATTGTTTGCCATGTTGCTACAAGGTTTAACAAAGAGCCCTCCGCCTCCAGTCTCCATCTGAAATATTGAGGACCTCCTGCTGACAGCCAAATCACACTAAAGACATCCCCTCTCACCTCTGACACCATATCACGTATTCATGACATACAAAGAGGCCATTTAGTGATCCCTCCAGGCACACTGCTCCCAGTGAACAACCACACCCACCCACTGGGAGCTGGCAGCCTTCCAATTATGTTCTACCCTACAAATGCAGTTTAATATCACATAAGAAGCTGAGGAACAAAAGAATGCTAAACGCACTGAATTAAATGATGTAATTATTTGATTTTATAAAATCAGTCATCTTTCTGTGACATGTTGATGCACCATTTTATCAATATGAAATAATGTCCATCACGCAGTAAAGAATTTAAATCCACATAACGAGGCCATTAGACAGCAGCAGGAGTAAATCGGTGAGCATGCATTGTGGCAGATGAGAGCTGCAGCCAGCTGGAGGTTAAAAAAGTGTTGGGTCAGTTCTGAGGGCTCAGAGGTTCATGTCAGGACCAGCTGTGCTCCACTGGAAACGACTCCTTCAGAGTGAATCCTCCCTTCATGGCTATCTGCACATATGTGTATGTAGGGGTAAACGTCCTTACAAAACACAGAAACAACATCACCTTTGCTCAACTGCATTTCTAAATGCTGACTATGACAGTGATAGTGCTTGACAACTCATGTTTAAGGTCCTGCTGAGTCTGTGCTGGTCTGTGCTAAACAGAACAGGTCAGCAAGAATAAAATGCCACCATAAATTACATCCCTTTGTAGGGTTACATTAAAACTGAAATCTGAGAGGAAACAACTACATTCTGCAAACAAGAAAAACACTCAGAGGACAGTCTTCCTCCAAGGCTGCTCATCCCCATGCAGCATTTATTTATTAGTTATTGATGATCAGAAATCACAGCACCATTTAGTAGAGATGTACCCACAAACAAAATGACCTGAGTCCAGGCGTGTGTTCTGCATGTATACGTTATGTACAGATACCGAATCATGTGACCTAAATATGCAGCAGTGATGGGACTCAGAAACCCCCCCACAGTTTAATCAGCTGTTCCTTGGATCATTTCTGATGGATAAGTCCTGATAAGTCCTCAGAGGTGGATTTGTAGTAGGATCACAATCAGCTGATGTAGTGTTCACTGGTTGTCATGGTTACACTGACGCCGTGCCGCTATCTCACAGTGATACAGAAATCTTTAACAAATCCATGGATCCAGACTATAAGCTGCCAGAATCTGATCACTTGGTCCTTGTGCCTTTTTTGACCTTCCCTGAAGATTTCATCCAAATCCGTTGGTCTGTCTTTGAGTAATGTTGTTAGCAGCCAGACAGACAGACAGACAGACACAGAAATGTATGCTGATCATCACATAACTCTGAAGGGTTCCTTGGCGGAGTAAAAATATTAAATGTGTGATGCACCAGAATATTTATAATGGATGATTTTTTTTCACATTGCTTGCTGGTTTTGAACAGGACACCCACTCGATTCTGGCATGTTCTCGCATGTGCACAATAAAATCTGCTTCCACTGCTCCCAGTTTTACTCTCTGCCTTTGGTAAGTCACTGTTTTCTACACTGGGACTGAGTGTTAGCAGAAGGTGTAAATCTGGTCCTACAGACTCATCGAGCATGGACATAAAGCTCTGTAGAAGCTAGCACTGGCTTCATGTCTTCCTGTTCAGCCTGTCATTGTTTATGCTGGTGCAGTGGAGTGCAGTCGCCTCACAGCTGCAGGGTTCTGGGTTTAAACCACTGGGCGGGTGGAGTATGTCTGTGTGGACGCTCTGGTTTCCTCTCGGAGTGCAGTGATGGTCAGTAAATGAGTCTGTCTCTTCATGTTGGCCTTATGAAGGACTGGAAACCTGTCCAGAATGTTCCTCGTCTCTCAAGCAAAGCCTGCTGGGATGAGCTCCATCTCAGGATAAAGCAGGTACAGCCAGTGGAACTAGTGTACCATCAGCTGTTCTCTGCTCCCACTGACAGGTCAGAAACAGAAAAGATTTAGTGTTTTCTCCATAAATGATTTAAGATAGTAATTTAAAAAAAACATCGGTTGTCAGAATTGTTATTGATGCTTTCATTTTTATTTACTAATCAATGAAAGAACATTCAGATTTCACAAGACAAAAACAAACGGAAGAACACATAGAAGGCTGTAGCTCAGTAGAGCAGTGGATGAGAAGATGCTGCTTCTGACAGCAAAATGTGACGCAGAAACACAGAAATATGTGCCATCTTTCAAAGTTTGAGGTTTGTATCCAATATAGAAGCAGTTTAAGGTTGTTAAATGAGCTGTCGATGTGTTCGTGTTTCTAAACCAAAGGGTACAGCATGACCACCTCATTATCAACCTAAACCTACTTCCCTCTTCCCCTCCTTGTTTTAAATGACCTCACCATCTCTCCCCCTTTCTGCTAGCAATCTTTTGTTCTTTGCTAAATGCGAAGCTTACAGCTCTCTGTTTAACTCACTTCTCTCTTTTGTTTTGTAGAATTTCTGTCCTCTGTCTCTCCTTCCCCTCTTTCACTCCTTTATCCCCTCTAATTTTATTTCTTCATTCCACTATTCTTTTTCTCATCCATGCTGTGCTGAGGTTGATTCACGGGCACATCTGGATCTCACTCCTCCTCGAACACTCACCCTTCTCTACCAGCCCTCCTCCTTTTTAACTTCCTCTTTTCTCCTCTCCTCCTTGTCCAATGAAAAAACCCTCTGGTCGCCAAGGCTCCATAGCAACAGCCCCACAAGGGGAGGGAGGGGCGGAGGAGGTGGGGAGAATAAAGGGAAAGGAGGGTAAGAGGGGATGAAGACGAGGAGAAGGTGAACGGGGAGACCGAGCCCAGCGGGAGACAGAGGCTGGAGGTGTGTTTGCCATTATCAAAGCCTTACATCTGTGTGTGTGTGTGTGTGTGTGTGTGTGTGTGTGTGTGTGTGTGTGTGTGTGTGTGTGTGTGTGTGTGTGTGTGTGTGTGTGTGTGTGTGTGTGTGTGTGTGTGTGTGTGTTTTAATGCAGCAAAAAGCTGAATTCACAGAACAAAAACGGCTGTACTGTAAATCTAATCCCCTGCACATCATTTCAGAGCTGCTGGATAGTGTGTGTCTGTAGATGTCAGTAATACCCACATGGTCACGCTGTATTTCATCACATCTTTATTCTGATTCTGTTTCCACTTCATTTCCTAATTAATAATTTAAAAAAGCCTAACAACAAAGTCAAACATGGCTGGAACCCAGACTTCCTAGTAAGCTCCCAAGTGAATTATTTGAGAAAATGAGTAAATAAAGATGAATATGTAATGTTTGGTAGACACTCAGAGACATGTGGCTTAAAGACTGAATGCCCTTTAATCTTTAGAAAAATTAGCACAAGCAATGATTAACCTCAGTCTTTCATTTAGATTAAACAAGTTCAAAGTGAAAATATATATTCCATTTCATTAATTCAGAATGAATATTAAGACGTGACCACTCTCGGTGTCACTCCTCAGTCAGCTTATCTGTCTCTGTCTCAAGGGAACCAGCATCTCTGAAAACTGCAAACAACACCATGGTATGGGAGTCAAAGGCCTCACACTCTTCCATACATCACACCATCACCTGAACTACACCCAATATTTGATTGGTTGTGTAGATAGTGGCTTCATCACCATAAAATGCAGAAGAGAGAGCATATTTTGAATTCAACCACATGACTGTGATTTAACAGCTTCTGCCTGTTTATCAAAGTACACAGGAGGTATTTCTAGTGTTAAGAGAACGACATGCAGCACATTCACACAAATTCAAAAGAATGTATCAGGATTAAAGAACCTGAAGCCCATCAGCTCCCAGAGCAGCCTGCTGGGACTCTGGATGTGGGGAACACAGGATACTGGCTGAAGCAACCACCAAACCCCAGTACAGCCTCCACCAGGGGAGGTCTGCAGGTACGGCGGGGGTTACCAGAGTCCTCTCAGGCTTATTCTGGTTAGAATGGTCCATCTACGATTATTGTTGGGTTTTAGAGGTTGAAAAGAGAAGAAATATCTGATATTATTTCTGCTGAAGGCTGGAAGATCAGAGACTTTCTGTTAAAGATCAGATGCTGTTGGCAGAACAGTGGAAAGGTTTACGAACCCTTCCTATACTATACTGTATTTTCTGTAGAATAATTAGATCACATGAAGAATTTCTAAACTTGTAGTTGAAGCTCCACAGCTCGTCTTTGTTTCAGCCACATGTCCTCGTCTGACTTTCTCCTGACACAGCAACAGCTCAGCGTATGTGCATGTTTGTCTGCATGTGTTTAAGCATTTGTGAAATGAAGTGCATGTGTGCATGTGCACGTGTAAACGCCGTGAGGACAGCACCACCTTCCTCCTCCTCAGTGTGTTCTGGTGGAGGAATGCTAAAGCACATTAAACAATCAAACACACTGAGAACATGGTGTATGTGGCGGTACGTAAAGCAGTCAATGCAGACCAGCAAGGACATGGGCAAAAAATTACAAAATTTCCATCATATGTGCCCTTTTGGATACAAGGATGCTGAAAGCATGAAGTGGCCTCGAGAAACGCCATGACCAACCCTGTCTAGAACCATAGTATGGTCAGCATTGATAATGCAGTGCTGCATGTCTGTTCATGTAACAAACAAGAAGTAAACTACTGCTGACGCCTACATCATCATGTCTTGGTAACTCACTAAACTGAAATGAGGAGCTCAAACAGCCCCAGCAGCAGCATTAGTCACTAATTAAAGGAACCATTTTACGAGTGAGTGAAGCTACGGCCAATGGCAAGCTGAGCCTGGGGTCTGAACCAATCAAGAGAATCACTGAGTGGAAAAACAGAAGAACAGGGCAAGAACAAGTCACCCCCAAATAGCATGGTTACATCACCATGGTGACAACAGCATGTTTAGGACACATGTTAAGAAGAGCTACGTACATGTAGTGGTAGAGCTGGTGAACGTGTTTCATCATAAACTGCATAAATGTTCACGTTATCCTACAGTGATGGGTGGTTTCCCTCTACATGTTCTTGAGAGCCCTTCAAAGTGTCTTTTTAGTCAAAACGGTTCTACCTGCTTTTGCTGCTTAGCTTCAGACCTTCTATGTTCCTCTAGCTCTGTTTTCAAAACGGCCTCTCTGAGTGTCAGAGTCATTGTATTGCTTCTTTTGTTTTGTTCCCTTTTTGTTCTTTGTATGTTCTATTATTGGCTTTTTTTAAAAAGATTTTAAAGTGGGATGTTGTTTGTAGTGCTCAATGTGTTCACAGCAGCAACACATAAGCTGAAAGAAGGCAAACGTTTACCCACTAAAAACAAAGGATTACCCACTGAAACAAAGGTTTACCCACTGAAACAAAGGTTTACCCACTAAAAACAAAGGTTTACCCACTGAAAACAAAGGTTTACCCACTGAAACAAAGGTTTAACCACTGAAACAAAGGTTTACCCACTGAAACAAAGGTTTACCCACTAAAAACAAAGGTTTACCCACTGAAACAAAGGTTTACCCACTAAAAACAAAGGTTTAACCACTGAAACAAAGGTTTACCCACTGAAACAAAGGTTTAACCACTGAAACAAAGGTTTACCCACTAAAAACAAAGGTTTACCCACTGAAACAAAGGTTTACCCACTGAAACAAAGGTTTACCCACTAAAAACAAAGGTTTACCCACTGAAAACAAAGGTTTAACCACTGAAACAAAGGTTTACCCACTAAAAACAAAGGTTTAACCACTGAAACAAAGGTTTACCCACTGAAACAAAGGTTTAACCACTGAAACAAAGGTTTACCCACTAAAAACAAAGGTTTACCCACTGAAACAAAGGTTTACCCACTAAAAACAAAGGTTTAACCACTGAAACAAAGGTTTACCCACTGAAACAAAGGTTTAACCACTGAAACAGAGGTTTACCCACTAAAAACAAAGGTTTACCCACTGAAAACAAAGGTTTACCCACTAAAAACAAAGGTTTACCCACTGAAAACAAAGGTTTACCCACTAAAAACAAATGTTTAACCACTGAAACAGAGGTTTACCCACTAAAAACAAAGGTTTACCCACTAAAAACAAAGGTTTAACCACTGAAACAAAGGTTTACCCACTAAAAACAAAGGTTTACCCACTAAAAACAAAGGTTTACCCACTAAAAACAAAGGTTTACCCACTGAAAACAAAGGTTTAACCACTGAAACAGAGGTTTACCCACTAAAAACAAAGGTTTACCCACTAAAAACAAAGGTTTACCCACTGAAACAAAGGTTTACCCACTGAAAACAAAGGTTTAAGCACTGACACAAAGGTTTAACCACTGAAAACAAAGGTTTACCCACTGAAACAAAGGTTTACCCACTGAAACAAAGGTTTACCCACTGAAAACAAAGGTTTAAGCACTGACACAAAGGTTTACCCACTGAAAACAAAGGTTTAAGCACTGACACAAAGGTTTAACCACTGAAACAAAGGTTTACCCACTGAAACAAAGGTTTAACCACTGAAAACAAAGGTTTAACCACTGAAACAAAGGTTTAACCACTGACACAAAGGTTTAACCACTGAAAACAAAGGTTTAACCACTGAAACAAAGGTTTACCCACTGAAAACAAAGGTTTACCCACTGAAACAAAGGTTTACCCACTGAAAACAAAGGTTTAACCACTGAAACAAAGGTTTACCCACTAAAAACAAAGGTTTAACCACTGAAAACAAAGGTTTAAGCACTGACACAAAGGTTTAACCACTGAAACAAAGGTTTACCCACTGAAAACAAAGGTTTAACCACTGAAACAAAGGTTTACCCACTGAAAACAAAGGTTTAACCACTGAAACAAAGGTTTAACCACTGAAAACAAAGGTTTACCCACTGAAAACAAAGGTTTAAGCACTGACACAAAGGTTTAACCACTGAAACAAAGGTTTACCCACTGAAAACAAAGGTTTAACCACTGAAACAAAGGTTTACCCACTGAAAACAAAGGTTTAACCACTGAAACAAAGGTTTAACCACTGAAAACAAAGGTTTACCCACTGAAAACAAAGGTTTACCCACTGAAACAAAGGTTTAACCACTGAAAACAAAGGTTTAACCACTGAAACAAAGGTTTAACCACTGACACAAAGGTTTAACCACTGAAAACAAAGGTTTAACCACTGAAACAAAGGTTTACCCACTGAAAACAAAGGTTTAACCACTGAAACAAAGGTTTACCCACTGAAAACAAAGGTTTAACCACTGAAACAAAGGTTTACCCACTGAAAACAAAGGTTTAACCACTGAAACAAAGGTTTAACCACTGAAAACAAAGGTTTACCCACTGAAAACAAAGGTTTAAGCACTGAAACAAAGGTTTAACCACTGAAACAAAGGTTTACCCACTGAAAACAAAGGTTTAACCACTGAAAACAAAGGTTTAACCACTGAAACAAAGGTTTACCCACTGAAAACAAAGGTTTAACCACTGACACAAAGGTTTAACCACTGAAAACAAAGGTTTACCAATGAAACAAAGGTTTACCCACTGAAAACAAAGGTTTAACCACTGAAACAAAGGTTTAACCACTGAAACAAAGGTTTACCCACTGAAACTGTCACGAATCACAGAAGAACCCAAGCAGCAGGCACAGACAGGAGGATGAAATGAACAATGATTTAATAAAAATAAGAATATGCAAACAGAAAAACTCTTAATAACTGAGGCAGAAGAGAAACAACAAGGAGGAGAAAATAAACTAAACTAAACAAAGGGCGGACCCGAAGGCCGAGGTAAAACTAAACATAAAACTAACTAGATCAAAGGGGAAGTGGCTTACTGGTTGTCCAGGTTATGGAGGATGGAAAAGGGCACAGCTGACAGAGCCGGTGGGGAATGTGCCGATGGCTGGGAAACTAGCAAGATTATCCGGGGGGGGGGCGACGGGGTCCGAGGAACAAGACGTGACGAAGGTAATCCAGGGGGGAAAACGGAGTCCAGAGCGTGATGTACAACAGACGATGAAACGGTGAGTAGCGGGGAGAGCTGTGTAGCGGGGTGGATGAATGAATGATGCAGCGTCGGGCTGTGCAAAGAGTCAGGCTTAAATGCCGCACTGATTGTTCATTAATGTCTGCTGTGATCTCCGCACAGCCACTCGTCATCAGATTGATGAGCCGGCTCACTGCAGCCAGAGGGGCGTGACAGTACCCCCCCCACACACACACACACACACAAGGTGCGCCTTCTGGTGCACACTGGACCGGTTGGGGTGTCAGTGGGTGACTTAGGGACTGGCAGGGATCCAACAGGAGGGACCGCTCTGGGGGGCAGCCCGAGGGACGGGCGGGATGGGACCGGGTGGGTGGGAGGGAAAACATCAGGGGATGGTCCAGGGACTGGACAGGCTGAAGGGACCGCTCCAGAGGACGGTCCGGGTGCTGGACAGGCTGGGGCTGGACAGATAACGGGTAGTCAGACCAACGGAAGTTCTCCGGCAGCCAAACTGGGAACCGGCCGCTGCATCGGTTGAGGCCCACTGGAGGCCGAGCTGGGAACCGGCAGCAGGCCCAACGGAAACCCTCTGGAGGCCGGGCTGGGAACCGGCAGCTGGCCCGATGGGGATCTTCTGGAGGCCGGACTGGGAACCGGCAACTGGCCCGATGGGAACTCTCCGGAGGCCGGGCTGGAAACCGGCAATGGGCCCGACGGGAACCCTCAGAAGGCCGAGCTGGGAATCGGCAGTTGGATCGACGGGGACCTTCCGGGGGCCGGACTGGGAACCGGCAGCTGGATTGATGGGGCCCCTCTGGGGGCTGGACTGGGAACCGGCAGCTGGTCCGACGAGGACCCTCCAGGGCCCGGACTGGAAACCGGCAATGATGGGACCCCTTCGGGGGTTGGGCCTGCGGCCGGACTGGAAACTGGTGACGTGGGACCCCTCCGGGGGTCGGGCCGGTGGCCGGACTGGAAACCGGCGATGGTGAGACCACTCCGGGGGTCGGGAAGGAGCTATGCTCCCACACGGCTGCCGAGGAGGTGCTACGCCCCTTCAAGGGCTCAGAGGAGGTGGGACACCTCACCAAGGCCGCGGGGAAGGCGGGACACCTCACCAAGGCCGCGGAGGAGGCGGGACGCCTCACCAAGGACGTGGATTAGGCGCGATGCCTTACCAAGGCCACGGAGGAGGCAAGATGCCTCACCAAAACCGCAGGGGAGGCGGGACGCCTCCGGAGGACTGCAGAGGAGACGGAAGGCTTCATTAAAGCTTCAGAGGAGGCAGGAAGCCGTCTTAAGACTGCAGACGGAGCCTTTAGCTCCTTAGACGCAGCATGGAGAGCTGCTTGTTCTATGGACGCTGCAGGGGAAGCCTGTCGCTCCTCCAGAGCTGCAACGGGAGCCTTTAGCTCCTTCAGAGCCGTGGCAGGAGCCTGTTGCTCCTTCAGAGCCGCGGCGGGAGCCTGTTGCTCCTTCAGAGCAGCGGAGGGAGCCTGTTGCTCCTTCAGAGCAGTGGAGGGAGCCTGTTGCTCCTTCAGAGCAGCGGAGGGAGCCTGTTGCTCCTTCAAGGCTGCCGGGGAAGCATTAGTCTTCTCAAGGCTGCGGGGGGAAATTTTTAGCTTCCCTCAAGGTCGCAGGGGGAGCTTTTAGCCCCTCCAAAACAGCAACGAGAGCCTTAAGCTTTTCGAAGCTGCAGAGAGGGCTTCTAGCTCTTCTAACCCTGCAGGGGAGGCTGGGAGCCTCAACGCTGCAGGGCCCTCATGGACCAAAGACTGGGCGATGGCCCCACGGGAACCGAAGACGGGGCAATGGGCCCCACGGGAACCGAAGACGGGGCAACGGGAGCCCGATGGACCGAAGACAAGACGATGGTCCCCATATGGACAGGAGTCGGGGCGATGGCCCCCACAGAAACAGGAGAGGGAGGCGGCACGGGGCCTCTCCTCAGCGGGGAATGAGACGGTGTCAATCTGCTCGGAGACAGTGGCATCAGGTCCCTCTGACGCTGCGGGCGAGGTGGCACAGGGCCCCTCCAGCACCGCAGGTGAGGTGGCACAGAGCTCCTCAGGGACAGGAGTATGGGGGCTACGTCGTCTCAGAGAGCCGCGCCTACGGTGACCAGTTCTTCTGGTGGCAGGCTCTGCGGCTAGCGGGGACCCAGGAACGGGTGGGCTGTCGGAGGAATGTCGCGGGGGACTGGACAGGTTGGTCAGGGGGGCATTCAGAAATCTCTGAAGGTCGCGAGGAATGTGTGGAACTAACCACGGCTTCTTCGCAGCCCTTCTGCGCCCCTCCAACACAGCTTCGTCTCTGCTTGTCTGCCCGGCAGCATTCCTCCACAGGTCCTCCTGGGAATAAAGACCCCTAAAATAACAAAATGCCTCACGGGCTTCAAAAAAAATCTCCATGGGGCTTATAGGAACGGGAACACCTGCTGGGTTCTTGGGTGGCTGCATCATTCTGTCACGAATCACAGAGAAGAACCCAAGCAGCAGGCACAGACAGGAGGATGAAATGAATAATGATTTAATAAAAATAAGAATATGCAAAGAGAAAAACTCTTAATAACTGAGGCAGAAGAGAAACATCAAGGAGGAGAAAATAAACTAAACTAAACAAAGGTCGGACCCGAAGGCCGAGGTAAAACTAAACATAAAACTAATTAGATCGAAGGGGAAGTGGCTTACTGGTTGTCCAGGTTATGGAGGACGGAAAAGGGCACAGCTGACAGAGCCGGTGGGGAATGTGGCGATGGCTGGGAAACTAGCAAGATTATCCGGGGGGGGCGACGGGGTCCGAGGAACAAGACGTGACGAAGGTAATCCAGGGGGGAAAACGGAGTCCAGAGCGTGATGTACAACAGACGATGAAACGGTGAGTAGCGGGGAGAGCTGTGTAGCGGGGTGGATGAATGAATGATGCAGCGTCGGGCTGTGCAAAGAGTCAGGCTTAAATGCCGCACTGATTGTTCATTAATGTCTGCTGTGATCTCCGCACAGCCACTCGTCATCAGATTGATGAGCCGGCTCACTGCAGCCAGAGGGGCGTGAAAGAAACAAAGGTTTACCCACTAAAAACAAAGGTTTACCCACTGAAACAAAAGTTTATCCACTGAAAACAGCCCTGACCCAACTGGACTCACACCCAGCAGTTACCACTTCTTACTCCACAGCATTTCTGTTTTAGTGCAACGTTTTAAAAGTGCGTATCTGTTAAGCAGACCGAACTATCTACAACTTACACTCTCTCTATTACTGCTGATACAGTAATAATAATAACATCTGTAAGTAAACATCTTTAGTCACTAATTTCACTGATCCAGACATGGCTGCATACATGTGGAATACAGTGACGGCATATAATAAGCGTTTTAGTGTGGTAAAATAATCTGGAATTGTTGTTCTAAGTTAAATTACAGTTCGGGTGTAGCTCCAGTGCTGTTCATACATGTTTAGCCTTCTATTGGTTGTGTGGGCAGCACGCCTGAATAACATTAGACTGAGTGGTTGTGTTGAAACAGTTTGGAAATGATAAGTGGATTTACTGCAGAGAGTCAGTCTGCTGTATCACTGCAGAACAGAATCACTGAATGAACAAACTACAATCTTCTTCTCTTATCTATGGTAGACAACAACAACGTGGTAAAATAAAGATGGTGATATAGAGCTCAAATACAGACCAGCAATATGTAAACCTAAAAATTAAAATGAAAAATGAGACGGAAGTTTTGAATGAAAACTGAACTCAAATGTCTTTAAGTTCTCCAGGCTAAACAATGACTAAACTTTGATGAAAAGGTACACATTTTCTTCAAAAGCATATATATAAATCTAGACTGGGACCAGAATTCACACTAATCCCCTCCCTTTCCTCTCACAAATCTCATCCTACTACACTGAATAGATTTCTCTACACACTAGTCAGTAGAAAGCAGGTTTTCTCAGAGGCCATTCAGACAACAGCCAGTGCAACACCTCTCTCCTTACAGATCCACTTCCAGATCTTGACAAACAAAGAAAGCAAAGTTTGAGAGGGAATAAAAAAATTACTGAATCATTTCTGGTTATTACAAAAGTCCGACTACTTCCACTAGTTGCAGCATCACTCCCACTGCACTGGTAATCTTCTATTTAATCCATGTTAGATGGTTTCTGCTTAACGTAACACACAGCTTTCAGACCAAACACTTCAGGACAGAAACTTGGTTTCGGCTACATGTTTTTTCAGTTTGAATGTTGGGAAAGGGATTATCTGGGACTCTGACCACACACACTCATAAACATGAGGGAAGCACACAGTTTGAGTCAGCAGATTAACTGGACATGGCAGAGGGGAGTCATCTACAGATAAATCTTCATGGTTATGTAATTATACTTTAAACAGCAGTAATAAGGAAGAAGAGCAGACTTCAGTGATAAACTCGCTCTTATTTAGTCTAAGTCTCCATCAGTTCTGAAACTTGAGCTTCGTTTTTCTTTACAAAATACACACTGTCCCTAAATAGTTGTGATCATTTTGCCCACATGAAAACAATCAAATCAATTCCCTCCCGTTCATCTGCAGCCCCTCCACAGCTAGGCCTTGAGCATCGTTCTTTTGTGAGCAGATCACAGAGTGACAATTCAGTTCTGATCTTTTCTCCGTGGCCATAGAGGAAGGGGGGTGGAGCGCCAGAGAGACAACGGGGGATGGGATGTTAGTATGAGACCCCTCCACCAAATATTTGCACTGAAAGGCCCGTCGCTGTCCATTAGTGTTTCCCTCTCGTTCTGTTTTCTGGGTGCATTAACCTCTTCTCCACAATGCTCCTGAACAAAGGAAGGACTGTATCTGTGTGTGTGTGTGTGTGTGTTTGTATTCAGCTCTCTGCCACTCCTACACACTGTCCACGGTCCAAACAAACACTTATCACAACACAACACACACCTGCAAGAGAAGAAAACACTTGAAACAATAACTGTCCCACACATACGCAAAACACACATCTGTAAATGAGCTGTCTGTGATCTGTCAGCGGTAAAATCCTCCCACATGACAACCACACAACATGTTCAGTCACTTAGGCCTCTCACACACACACACACACACACACACACACACACACACACACACACACACACACACACACACACACACACACACACACACACACACACACACACACACACAGTTCCATCCAGTGGTTCTGCTCAGCACCAGATGTGAAGAAGAGCTAAAGACAGCTGCAGAACATCTCTTCTTACCAAGTCATTTCCAATAAATACAACAAAACCTCCTCATTGATTTGACTTTTTGAACTCAGAGAAGGTCAGAGGTCACAGCAACGTTCCAAATGGTTCACTGTTTGGAAGAAACAAGGCCGAACTCCTGCTAACAGGAAGTAGATGCTCCTACAGTGACACAGTTTACTCCATAGGATCTCTATACATCATAAATAAATGAATGGTGTAAATTTTTTATGGCTTTTTCTAAATATAGGCACAGATTTGGCACTAAATTGATCTGGAAGAGGCGATGCAGCAGCTTGTTGATCATGTGGAGATCCTAACAGCAGCAAAATTAACATGTACTAGTTGGAAATGTCATCATTCATTTGATGGTCAGCTGATTGAGACATCATGTCTGAACAGGTTAACTGAGAGGTGCTACTAGTACACTGGACAGGAAGTTCATACAATTCTGCTAGTGCACAGAAAATATCATGTAATGTGTAACGCAAAGAATCAAGAAGGTAATCAAGAAAGCTGAAGCTCGATGCTGGGAAACAAAGATTTCACTTTCTGTTTTTCAGTATTAAATTAGTTCTGATGATCGATTGGGCCCAAACCCCCCAGTGGCAGGCCACTCAACAACCCATACAGCATTTAGATGACATGACTCACCAAGTCTAATAACTCCTAAACCTCTTTAACATCTACTAAAAATTTGATACATTTGTACTTATTGAGAAATTTTCTAAATAGCAGGTACATTTTTTCCATGTGAAATCTGGAAATTGCAGCTCAGGAAATGATTTTGTCACCAAACTATCTCACCAAGTCAACTGCACTGCAACAGCAACTAAATATGGAATGTAAAGGGGAAACGTTGTCAGTCAAGGTGTTGGGTATGTCTTAAGTACATGGACACTGAAAGTATTAGAAACATGCTCACTGATAACATATTATCATGGGCCAACATTTCAGATTAGTTGTACAATATCCACATGCAGGCAGCATGACTCAACGTTTCTGGTCATGTTCAGATGCTGGCAACACGTGGTTAAGATTAGAGAAATATGGTGATCTGCTTTAACATGGACAAGACAACTTGTGCAGGACTGCAAGTGAATCCCAGATGGTAGTGCATTTTCTACATCTGCCATTCATCCAACCACCTCCTGCAAACTGATGCAGTGCATATCAATGGGAAAATAATGGTGGTCAACAAATACACGTGACTTAGAAAACTCTGGTCTTTACTTGTTATATTCTGTATTGGAACGCTGTTGCTTGAAAGGGTAATTGATGGGTCAACGTGAGCTATCTGACTAGCGAACAGTCCAACTTTGTGTTTCGACACGAGCAATTGTTGAAGCACATTTCCAGAGGTAGCTAACAAAGCATCCAGTACTATCTAAATCAATCATCAATACCAAATACTATTCAATACTTATGAGTCAACTATCATGCCAACAAATCAGATATACCAAACTATTATCAACCACTGGATTCATCAATGATGGCCAGCTGTGGCCATTTTGTGTGATAACTAGCATGAATGAGGCCCTGAGAATGAGTTACTGAAATACAACTTCATTTTAAATGTAGAAACTGACAAGCTAAACAAAAATGAGAGACAAAACTACAGACAGCCTCAGGAAGAGTAACTGTGGCCAATGGTGAAACATAATCAATATATTTCCAATCAACTGTAGCAGACTGTCCCTAGCAGGACAGACAGCTGTAACTACAAGGCATTTCTCATGGATGATTGTTGAAGAAACCAATCTAAAACATAGACAGCAACACGTCATATTTTTCTACCATTCACAGTAAAAAAAGTCTAGTAAAACACATGTAATGAGGAAAACTGATTCCAGAAAGAGGTAAAGCCTTCACATGCACACAGGGAGCACTGGATTTTAGAGTGGCTTCTGATTTCAGTTACAGTAGTGCAGAGATGAAAGCAGTGATGGACGTGTCGGCAAAACCATGGACAAAGGTTTGGAGGGATTCAGACAGAAAGAGAAACTCCACTGCTGTTTTGACATGAAAACAGAGCCCTCAACAAAGAGGTGAAGCTTCAAGAGCATTATTACAAATGTGTGAACTTCTTAGTCTCACGCTAAGCATGTTTATTGTGACTCTGACTTTTGTTTGAAAAGATCGCTATACTCTATTTACATATAGAAAATGAAAGTGGTAAACTGAGGGTAAATTCTCCATCATCCAACACACTCAGTAAACGTACAGATATCAGTACCTGTCAGTGAAGCTCTTGCGTCCAGGTGCACGGCGCTGCTGGATGTTGAACCTCCATCTCCATCAATCCTTCAGCATCCAGAAAAAAAGAGAAAACAGCACACACAAAGACTGAGCCCCCGTCAGTCCAATCCACCACAGAGACAGAAGACAACGGATATCCCTGCTAGAAAACCGGAAGAAAACACCACAGTGCCTATCTCTTTAATTCAGCCTGTTTTCCTCCTCTTCACTCTCTTCTACCTCTTTCTCTCTGTCTCCCTCTCTGCCTCACTGTCCCTCCGTCCGTCACTCTCTCTCACTGATTCTCCATCTGTCACCGCCTCCTCCGCTTCAGCCCGCCCACCTCATACATTATTAATGAGGTTAGACACACACACACACACACACACACACACACACACACACACACACACACACACACACACACACACACACACACACACACACACCCAGCCTGAGGAGATAAGGTTTGCACAGTCAGTAACTTCTTTTCTTTCTTTGCCTTTTATAGATCTGCTTTTATGTGAGGTTTACTTTTAGCTTCACTCATTTTTTGTGTTTTATTCTGAATTCTGTCCTGTTTATTTTATATCTTCTCTCATGTTTTATTTTCATTTCAGCTGCCTGGTTTTTAGATGTGATGTTGTGTCATTTTTTAAAAATGTTCTAGTTTTTTCATTTTAATTTACCACAGGCTTTTATGGTTGCTGTCATCAAACCTTTGCTTAAAAAGCCCACTTTAGATCCAGATGTGTTAGCTAACTATAGACCGATATCCAACCTACCATTTCTCTCTAAAATTCTGGAAAGAACAGTTGCAAATCAATTAAGTGAACACTTACAAAGGAATAATTTGTTTGAAGTGTTTCAGTCAGGCTTCAGAGTGCATCATAGCACAGAAACAGCTCTGGTGAAAGTTACTAATGACCTTCTCATAGCATCAGATAATGGACTAGTCTCTATACTTGTTTCGTTAGATCTTAGTGCAGCGTTTGACACAATCGACCACAACATTTTATTACAGCGTCTAGAACATTCAATTGGCATTAAAGGGACAGCACTGGACTGGTTTAAATCCTACTTATCAGATAGGTTCCAGTTTGTGCACGTCAACAATAACTCTTCTGAGCATACTGAAGTTAATCACGGAGTTCCTCAGGGTTCTGTCTTAGGACCGATACTTTTCACATTATACATGCTTCCTTTAGGCAATATTATTAGGAAGCATTGTATTAACTTCCATTGTTATGCAGATGACACACAATTGTATTTATCTATGAAGCCAGATGAAACTGATCAGTTAGCTAGACTGCAAGATTGTCTTAAGGACATTAAAACCTGGATGACTTTTAACTTCCTACTGCTAAATTCAGACAAAACTGAAGTCATTGTATTTGGCCCCAAACATCTTAGAAACTCGCTTTCAAAGCAAATAGTTACTCTGGATGGCATCACGTTGGCCTCCAGTACTACTGTGAGGAATCTTGGAGTTATTTTTGACCAGGACATGTCCTTTAACTCACACATAAAGCAAGTCTGTAGGACTTCCTTTTTTCACCTGCGTAATATTGTAAAAATCAGGAACATTCTGTCTCCGAGTGATGCAGAAAAATTAGTTCATGCTTTTGTTACTTCCAGGCTTGACTATTGCAATTCCTTATTATCGGGTTGTCCAAATAGCTCTCTCAAACATCTACAGTTGATCCAAAACGCTGCTGCGAGAGTACTGACAGGAGTTAGCAAAAGAGATCATATTACCCCTATACTTGCTTCTCTTCACTGGCTTCCTGTTAAATCCAGAATAGAATTTAAAATCCTTCTTCTGACATATAAAGCTCTTAATAACCAATCTCCATCATATCTTAAAGATCTGATAGTACCATATTATCCTAGTAGAACTCTTCGCTCTCAAACTGCAGGCTTACTTGTTGTTCCTAGAATTTCTAAAAGTAGAATGGGAGGCAGAGCCTTCAGTTATCAGGCGCCTCTCCTGTGGAACCTGCTCCCAGTTTGGGTTCTGGAGGCAGATACCCTCTCTATTTTTAAGACCAGGCTTAAAGCGTTCCTTTTTGACAAATCTTATAGTTGGGGCTGACTGGGTGACCCACAGGGGTTCGGCTTGTGTCTTCATTGCACAGCTGACTCCCTCTTGGACGTCCCTTCGTTCTGCCTCTAGTCATGCTGCTATAGGCCTATAGGCTGCTGGGGGACTTTTCTTGACGCACTGAGCCCTTCTCTATCTACCTTTACATTTAATATGTATACCGTTATTGCAGTACATTCACTCTGTTTCCCCCTGTGCTATTTCTCCGAGTGTCCCTGGTCCCAGAGCTGGATGCTTCAGATCTGTGGTTGATGTTCCACCAGCTGGTCCAGTCTCCATCATGTCCACTGTGGGATGCTGCTGCTGACCTTCCACCAGCCCTCTGCTTCCAACTCCCTTTTTCCACCAGTCAACTCTGCATCGCCTTCACTATACTGTTATGCTAACTTACATACTGTTTGAATTTTACTGCTAGCTATATATGGAGTATGTTTAATGTCAGAGCCGTACATCATAAGAGTAAACTATGAGTCAGTTTTCAATGTTAGCTTATACTTTGTCTGTGTCACATATCCTGTCATGCATGTATCCAAATGTGTGTTGTGTTTTCCGTGCTTTCCCACCCCTCCCTCTTCTCCCATCCCTCCCCCTTGCCCTCTTCTGTCCTTCTCAACCCCCCCGGCCAGCAGGCAGATGGGTCCCCCCTATTTAGAGCCGGGTTCTGCTCAAGGTTTCTTCCCTGTTAAAAGGGTGTTTTCCTGCCACTGTCACCTTTGGGCTTGCTCTGGGGGTCAGGCATATGGGTTCTGTAAAGCGTCTTGAGACGATTTGACTGTAATTGACGCTATATAAATAAAATTGAATTGAATTGAATTGAATTTCTAACTTTTAATCTTCAGTCTTACTCTTTCATTTTTAAAACTGTCTAATTCTTTTGTTTGATATGCCTGTTAATCTCGCTAACTATTCATTCAACTTATCATTTTCACTGTTTATTTTAACTGGCTGCCCTGTTTTGTCTCCTTATGTCTAGTTTAATTGTCTGTGTTGCATGTTTTAACTGTCAAAGCACTTTGTGAGCGCTATTCTTAAGGCTGCTGTATAAATAAAGCTATCAATATTATTATCTGAAGTGGTATTCCACTAGATTAGAGGAAGTGTATGTAGCTTGGAAAAATATAAAAAAGCTCTTTGTAATGCCAGGACAAGATATTATTCATCATTAATAGAGGAAAACAAGAACAATCCCAGGTTCCTCTTCAGCACTGTAGCCAGGCTGACAAAGAGTCAGAGCTCTGTTGAACCTTGTTTTCCTTTAGTTCTGAACATAACGACTTCATGAACTTCTTTACAGATAAAATTGTTATGATTAGAGAAACAATTAATCTGGCCCTTCCTACAAATGTCATAGATGTATCATGGAGTACAGATGCTTTTGAATTGGCTGTTAGACCTGATGAATCTTTAGAATTCTTCACTCCTATATGTCTCTCTGAACTAATTTCAACAGTTTCTACATCCAAACCATCAACATGTCTTTTAGATCCTATCCCAACTAGACTCTTCAAGGAGATTTTACCTTTAATTAATTCTTCAATGTTAGATCTGATGAATCTCTCTCTAGTAACAGGCTATGTACCACAGGCTTTTAAGGTTGCTGTCATCAAACCTTTGCTTAAAAAGCCCACTTTAGATCCAGATGTGTTAGCTAATTATAGACCAATATCCAACCTACCATTTCTCTCTAAAATTCTGAAAAGAACATTTGCAAAGCAATTATGTGAACATTTACAAAGGAATAGCTTGTTTGAAGAGTTTCAGTCAGGCTTCAGAGTGCATCATAGCACAGAGACAGCGCTGGTGAAAGTTACTAATGACCTGCTCATAGCATCAGATTGATGGTCTGGTCTCTAGACTTGTTTTGTTGGACCTTAGTGCAGTATTTGATCAAATCAACCACAAACTGCTATTACAGCAACTAGAACATTGTGTTGGCATTAAAGGGACAGCACTGGACTGGTTTAAATCCTACTTATCAGATAGGTTCCAGTTTGACTCTTCTGAGCATACTGAGGTTAATCATGGAGTTCCTCAGGGTTCTGTCTTAGGACCAATACTGTTCACATTATACATGCTTCCTTTAGGCAATATTATTAGGAAACACTGTATTAACTTCCATTGTTATGCTGACGACACTCAGTTGTATTTATCTATGAAGCCAGATGAAACTGATCAGTTAGCTAGACTGCAAGATTGTCTTAAGGACATAAAGACCTGGATGACCTGTAATTCCCTACTAGTAAATTCAGACCAGACTGAAGTCATTGTATTTGGACCCAAACTTAGAAACTGGCTTCAAAGCATGTAGTTACTTTGATGGCATTACATTAGCCTCCAGTACTACTGTAGTCCTGTCACATGTGCAGTCGGCGTGCATGTAGTGCGGACTGCTGTCACAAAGTTTGTCTTCACACAGACAGCCCACGGACCCTCACAGACATTGGTGAATGATGTAATTTACGGTAAGCATGAATTGGCCTTCAGGCCATGTAAATTTCAACACGCATACCCTTCCAGACATGGAGAATTGGCCCTGAGTCACTAGATGTGGGATGCAGGTATAAGTCACTGATCATTTCAATCAGCTTTGTCCCTCCTTCTGTTATCTCTCTCCACAATGGGAAACATGAGCAACCTCCAGCAACCTACCACACTGAAAACTTCAAGTCTTGCAGAGGATGTGGATCATTCAGTGAGGCTGCCCTGCTTGTTTTTGCAGCGGATTATCCATTTCAGTTACAGCGCTCACCTCCCTACAGGCAAATACTCCACCACAAAAATTCCACCTGTCACTAAATTAAATGAATACCAAAGCCATATCCTTCTTAGCTCCGCTCATGCCAACAAGGCAGGGTGTAATTTCCTCTATAGCAGAATGATACGTGTGGTGGAGGCAGACCATTATGTTCTACAGGAAAGACTAACACAACTGTTGTTGTAATTTGTCTGAAAAAACAAAGATATAACCAAAGTCATCTGGATATTTCAAAAGAAGTTAATGACAATCCAAACCAACTGCATGATCAAGATGACTGAGGGTTAAAATAAAAACAACCTCAAATACAATATTAGCTTACATCCAAGTGGTCGAATAATTAATACAGGAGCAGATAAGATGTCAGGTGACATTTTTCAAGAGCTGCAAAGTCAGTGTGGGAGGAGGCTCGGGTGGATGGTTGGGTTGACAAAACACTGGACAACACTAATGGACACCATTGTAATAGAAAAGGTACCAGTGACAGCCAGCACTGTGACATGAATAACTGAAAGTTCTAGAAATCAGTTTTTAACTCCATTCAAAATTCTATTCACTTCCATTTAAATTAGGTGTATTATCCCACCAAGGAACGTAGCAGACTTTTGTGACGATCAGTGCTCGTTTGTCCGTCTGTCCCTCTGTTTGTCTGTCTATCTGTCAGCAGCATACTTAAAAACAGACCAACGGATTTAGATGAAATTTTCAACGAAGGTCAGAAATGACACAAAGACCAAGTGATTAGATTCTGGCAGTGATGCAGCTTATAGTCTGGATCCATGGATTTGTTAAAGATTTCTGTATCATTGTGAGATAGCAGCACAGCATCACTGTAACCATGACAACAAGTGAACACTACATCAGCTGATTGTGATCCTACTACAAATCCACCACTGATGACCACGAATGGTTTAAAGATTTCATCTGTTAGATATGATTTAATATTGATACAGATCAAATTTAATTGGATGATGTACCTGTAATATCCAATCAGAGCTTAGATGGGCGTGGTCTAATGTCTTTGGGCTCTAAGCAGTCTAACAAGTCAGTCTGGTAAAAAAAAAAAAAAACAGCCTCTGAAACAGGTGGATGTTTGTTTTGGATATTTCTAAAGTAAAATGAGTACTTGAGGTATTTATTTTTTGCAACAGGGTTTTCTGTTCTCTCTGGTGTTCTACATCAAACAGTGAGAAGCAGACAAAACACACATCTGTTTGAGTCTCTCATGAAATAAAAATGTGTGTTCCTCCCACATTCTCCTCATATATACGAGTAACTCATAAAAGCTCAAACACAAGTCAGCCATGCATGAACACAATTCACGCGCAAAACACACAGGTCACGGAGGAGACAGGGTTGATCATGCATGAATGCAGAGCACACATGCACACACACAATCTCTGCATGCATGTAGTGAGGCAAGGTCCCCCTCAGCTGTAGGCTATCTGGGTCCTCTCATTGACGAGTCATGGCTGGAAGGGAGGTCAGTTAAACATGGGAAAGTGTGACTGAGGGTGGAAGGAAAACCAGCAAATATAACCTGGAAAATTACAGAAATATGAGAGTAAACACTAGACAACCCTTCTAAATACAATGGATGAACTACACAGGAGGAATTCATAATGTGTCCTGACCACAGGTGAGATGAGATGTTGAGTGTAAAAGTACTGAGATTAGCTCCTGTGATCAGGACACAATCTGAATGTAAGAGATAAAACAGGAAACTGTAAGGAACAATCCAATCAATACGGGTCAAATTCAAGATAATCTATAACAACTGTGTCTTATAAATAAACACATATTTACGCTACAATTTCCATCCATAATTTAAGACAAAGGTATTTACATTGTCTTCTACAGTCAGTGTGGCCGTTTAAAAGGGTATGCACAACCCAGCTTTTACACCTCAGTCAAATATAAAACATTATTTTAAAAAACTACATTAAATAACTTGTTTTCCCTTGGTACTTTTAATTAGCACATTTTAAATCTAAGAAGGTGCCTAATGAGGAAGACAGAAGCAAGAGAGGGAGGGAGAATGAAGGTCAGTGGGTTGAGGGGTGAGGGGATGTTACAGAAACCCCACGCTGAGTTTAAACTGACCTGAAGCCAGATAAGACGCAGAAACGCAGAGCTTTTCAGTTTTGTCTGCCTGTGTGTGTGAGTGTGTATCCAGGCTTGACCTCCAGACCTCAGCCAGTGTTTTTAGATCCCTTCTGTCTGCAGCCACGCCCACAAACAATCAATAACCCCCACCCGCCGCCGCCGCTAGGCCTGACATCTGACATGCAAATGACCCTCGAATATCATTAAAACATGCCCTGACAACAACAGGATAATCTGAGCCCCCCTCTGCTTCTCCTTAAGATGTGCACCAAGACATTCATTTACTCTCGCCACACACACACACACACACACATACACACACACACACACACAAAGTGCACAAACACAAGCAAAGACAACATCGACTCGTGCCCAGATGGACTCCATTCAGTTGACCTCTGCTCAGATCTACAACAGACAAGCAAACAGACAAACAGACAGAGACGAGAGCAGTTATCCCCTCACAAATTAACACACACACACACACACACACACACACACACACACACACACACACACACACACACACACACACACACACACACACACACACACACACACACACACAGTGAGAGCATAAACCACCTCAGACAACTTGCACCTGCCTGATGTCCCATCATTAATTAATAGTGAATTTAAATGACAAAGCCTCAAACATAGAGTCACATCAGACAGTAATCCAGCTTCCTGTCAGGTTGTACTGTCCTCCAGGGCAAAGAGTGGTGTGGGTGAAGAATTTAGAATAGTATGCAAATGTTTGGATAAAATTATTGTGTGTCAAAATGTCACCTGGACAAATCATGGAGCAGTTAAACTTTTGCAATAAGACAAACCTAGCATTGCTGCAGTCCTTCAATGTTTAATGATTAAGTCTCTAAACTGAGAAGATGAAGCCATGTTAAAAAAAAAAAAGACTTCAACTTATTTACCAAAAGTTTGCCTGCTCCTGCATAGAAGGTTTTCTGGAAGTTTAAGTTCAATCGTTGCAGAGAAAGTGATCAAGAATCCCATATTTAGTTTAGAGGAACTGAATGGAAGCAGAGGATGTAGAGGAGATCAGAGAAAAGAAAGGAGGACAACTTCATAGCCAGACAATAACTGGACTCATTACCCTGTATGCCAGAGGGGAGGGGCATGCATTAATTAACTATGCTGCTGACCCCTACACACACACACACACACAAAGACACACACACACACACACACACACACACACACACACACAAAGACACACACACACACACACACACACACACACAAAGACACACACACACACACACACACACACAAAGACACACACACACACACACACACACACACACACACACACACACACAAAGACACACACACACACACACACACACACACACACACACACACACAAAGACACACACACACACACACACACACACACACACACACAAAGACACACACACACACACACACACACACACACACACACACACACACACACACACACACACACACACTGCAGAAATGTCCTGTGGTTATTGAACCGGCTGTGGGGCAGATCTCACCCTAGGCACTGGGAGGTACAACTATATGTAGTGAGTGTTAAAGTATGTGTTACGTGTGTGTCCTCAGCCAGTATTTATCAAACACACAACAACGTTACGGGCCAGCTCAGATGTCACTCATCCATGCACACAGAGGCACTCTTTGTTAGGTGTGTGAGTGTGAGAATGACGAAAGTTTTTCACCCACAAATACGGAAAATGTCAATAATTTTCCATCCTCATGTCTGAATTTCTGTGTGTGTGTGTGTGTGTGTGTGTGTGTGTGTGTGTGTGTGTGTGTGTGTGTGTGTGTGTGTGTGTGTGTGTGTGTGTGTGGGTCCAGGGCTGATCTATGCTAAGCAGATACAGTAATGTGGGGTACTATCAATTCCGCTTTGTCCGGTGCAGAATGGGTTGAGCCAAACAACGTGGAGGAGCAGCAGACTGAAGCTATTGTGCTAACGGTGACCTCCTCCTTTCCTTCTCAGATAACCCATAGCAACATGACAGCATGGCACAGGGGAAACTGAGCATCACATCAGTGTTTTTACACAACGCCACATCACAGCAGCCACACACACCTGGAATGAGCCCAGCACAATAAAAGCTCTTCAGGTCTGAATAGTTAATAAACTGGAAACAGGACTTCTATTCCATGTGTTGTATTTGAAATAGGAAATCTAGTGGTGCACTAACTACTGTTAGATGTCCTGACTGGCATTACTGAGTGGCAGCTGCAAACACTCCAGAGCACTGGTGTCCTCATTAAATTAGGACTTGGCACTAACATGCACTACAATTCAAAAGTTTGTGGTCATACAGATAATTCCATGTTTTCCATGAAAAACTCCCACTTTTATCCATGTGCTAACATAACTGTACAAGGGTTTTCTAACCATCAATGAGCCTTTCAGCACCATTAGCTAACACAATGTAGCATTAGAACACAGGAGTGATGGTTGCTGGAAATGTTCCTCTGTACCCCTATGGAGATATTCCATTAAAAATCAGCTGTTTACAGCTACAATAGTCATTTACCACATTAACTATGTCTGCACTGCATTTATCATTCATTTAATGCTATCTTCACTGAAAAAGGTGCTTTTCTTTCAAACATAAGGACATTTCTAAATGACCTCAGAATTTTGAACA